>NC_043963.1:10932181-11089681 GCF_902148855.1 Sphaeramia orbicularis | reverse complement strand
CAAGAAAACCATGGAAAATTAATAGATATCACCTCTGAAATTAAACTACTACGAGCTATTTTTGTTGTTATCATTATATTTGTCCAAACAAATGTACCTTTAGTTGTACCAGGCATTAAAATGAACAAGAAATTGAAGAAAACAAGGGATGGTCTAATAATTTTTTTTCCGTGACTGTATATTTCTCTTCTAAAAAAAGCTTGAAACGTGCCAGGCACCGAAATGAACCCAGTTTCATAGAAGCACCCAATTACACATGATCGTTTCAGTCTCAACAAAAGCACCGTTCTGAAGTACAGCCTAACATCAGCCACAAGCTACCGATCTAAATTGTTCGCGATTAAAGCACTTGTCATTACTACTAGGGAAAATCAGTGTTCTCAATGATGTGAATGTAACGTTTGGTAGAAATAATGCTGCAGCTTTTTTTCTATTGATAAGTAATTGTACATAATTTGGTCAGCTCCGTGGCTACGTACTGTATTTGTATGACCAGGTTTGAAAAATGACGCTCTTTATGTGCCAACAAATGTATATTATGACTTAAAAAGTTAATGAAGAATAAGCATAGATCAGTGTTTTTCCATACGTTACAGTTGTTTTGGGTGATCGACCCTCGCTCCCATAGTCTCTTTGAATTAGAGGTATATTTCTGGGAAAAAAATACACGTTCATGTGCAGTTATCGATGTGTGTGATTACAATGCTGACATCAGAGCTTTTAAGATCACCGTAAAGGTCCAGTGTGTGACATTTAGGAGCATTTAGGAGAAACCAAAATAGAATATATGTGATATTTAGAATTTGGCTTCCAATAGTTTATAAGTTTTGTGACCCATGTTGCATTGGTGCATTTCCACAGTTGCTCCAAATAGACTTTGGCTTCTTATTTTTAAAGTGTAGTCGTTGACTTAACAGGATAAAGTTCATTACTGTCACATAGGGCTGGGTGATTTATCCAATTAAATCCATTAATTGAGGTTTTCTAGAATTAAAAAAAAATGCTTAAGTTGTAAAATATGATTGTTTCTTTGGAGACTGTTCTTCAACCAAAACGGCTACATGTTTACTTCATCTAATATATTAATTATGAATCCATTTCTATTATCATACATAACATAAGTTAAGTTTTGTCTGTGGTTCATGTTGCCAGAAAACAATCAATTACAAGTCCAATCTCTAATGATTCCTTGTTTCTTTTTCGTCAGTGATTTAAAAAAAAAAAAAAAAAAGTTGATTTTTTTTTCTTTACCTTTACATCTTTTTTTATTTGCCTGTTTGACAAATAAGAAACAAGGAATCTTTACAACCGATTAAAATCCTAAACAAGTGGTGCCAGACACAGTAAGCCCCGCCCCTCGCACATATTGTCGCTTATTTTGGCATCGATCCAGCTGATGTCATCATGTTTATGTGTGTGCTGATGTCAGTGTATCAATTGCCTCTATATATGTGCAAAGTTTGAAGTAAATTGAAACAAAATTGATGTTTTTACAGACGTGAATTCTCGCCCATTATAAGTAAATGGGAGAAAAAAAAAAATGTAAAAAATTCATAAAAAATATGAACTTTGATCTACCTTTACCGAAATGTAAGCACATCTATTCTGGGTCACTGGCAATCTATAAACTTAATTTGGTATGAATTGAAGCAGCAATTTTGCTGCTACAGACATTTGAAATTTCACCCATTATACGTAAATGGGGGGAAAAAAAAAGATTTGAAAAATTCATAAAAATTTTTAACGTTGACCTGCTTTTCCCAAAATATGATCACATCTACTGTGGGTCACTGGCAATCTATAAACCTAATTTGGTATGAATTCAAGGAATAATTTTGCTACTACAGATATTTGAAATTTCACCCATTATAAGGAAATGGAAAAAAAAAAAAAAAGATTTGAAAAATTCATAAAAAATGTGAACTTTGACCTACTGTTCCCAAAATGTAATCACATCTACTGTGGGTCACTGGCAATCTATAAACCTAATTTGGTATGAATTCAAGGAATAATTTTGCTACTACAGATATTTGAAATTTCACCCATTATAAGTAAATGTGAAAAAAAAAAAAAAAAAGATTTGAAAAATTCATAAAAAATGTGAACTTTGACCTACTTTTCCCAAAATATGATCAGATCTACTGTGGGTCACTGGCAATCTATAAACCTAATTTGGTATGAATTCAAGCAATAATTTTGCTACTACAGATATTTGAAATTTCACCCATTATAAGTAAATGGAAAAAAATAAAAGATTTGAAAAATTCATAAAAAATGTGAACTTTGACCTACTGTTCCCAAAATGTGATCAGATCTATTCTGGGTCATTGGTAATCTATAAACGCAATTTGGTATGAATTCAACCAATAGTTTTGCTGCTGTAGAAATTTGATGGGTAAATGGGGGAAAAAGATGTAAAAAAAAAAAAAAAAAAATCAGAAAAATGTGAACTTTGACCTACTTTTTCCAAAATGTAATGAGATCTAGAGTTTTTTGCATTAATATCACTCTCACAGGTCTGTTTATAGTGATATTTGAGCATCTGTCTGCACTACAGTCTGTAGAGTTTATGTAATGTGTTGTTTTTGCAGCTGCAGTGGAAATAATTATGAAGAACGAGTTGCAGTTTTGGCTTCCGAACCTTTGATTCATTATAAAACACTGGCAGGACACTTCGTACCACCATAATCTGTTTATACCGCCATAATCTAGGTAATAATGGAAACGCTGCAGCTGTGTGTACCTCAAAATGTCAACTAGTGTTTACTTTATCTAGATATTATCTGTATCAGAACATCAGGATATTGGAGAAAACACAAAAATCCAGGCAGTCACTTGGTTAGAAAATGTAAAAAGCCTTTATTTCGTGAGGGCCTGTAGATTAATTCCTAGGGCCGTGTCGTGCGCATGTACCTTCTTCAGGGCGTTGACGAAGAAAGAGGAAGACGCTAATTTATACTCACAGACTGCAGGTGTGGCAACTGTAAGAGGTGTTTTAGGCACTAGGTGGGAGTAATTAGCCATTTTCTTGTATTTAAAGGGGTCATATTTTGCTAGACCCACTTTTATTAGTCTTTGGTTCATTTATTTGTGTATTTGGACCCTAATAGTTCATACAGTTTGAATTTGAACCCTCCAGGTGCTGCAAAGCTATCTTTATATTCGTTTTGGCAAAAATCAAGCGGATTTCTACAACCTGTTTTAATTCCTGCGTAATTTGTTACGTTTTATAACTAGTTACGTCACGACATTTGCACATATAAGGTCAAGACTTCAGACGAACATTTCTCAGTGTATGGCATAATTGTTTGTCAGCGGAAAACTGCAAAAGTCTAAATCTTACCAAGTGTATTTTTTCCTCATTTCTACTCAAAATATCTCATCACACTTAAAATCAGACATAATCACCTAAAGAGTAACTTTTCAGCGAGATATAAGAACTTATTTTTAGACAATAGATCTTGAAAATATTATTTTAAGAAATCTTACCGAGATAATTTTCACTTGTTCCATTGGTAGATTTTTTTTTCTTAATTCAAGATTTTTTTTTTTTGCTTAATTCAAGTTTTTTTTTTTTTTTTTTTTTGCTTAATTCAAGATTTTTGTGCTTAATTCACGCAAAAAAAATCTGCCAATGGAATAGGTGAAAATTATCTTGGGAAGGTTTCTTGAAAAAAGATTTTCAAGATCTATTGTATGCGACACGGTGGTGCAGTGGTTAGCACTCGTGCCTCACAGCAAGAAGGTCCTGGGTTCGATTCCAACACCAGTCGACGGGGGGTGGGACCTTTCTGTGTGGAGTTTGCATGTTCTCCTCGTGTCTGCGTGGGTTCTCTCCGGGTACTCTGGCTTCCTCCCACCATCCAAAGACATAATTGGTTAATCTAAATTGCCCATAGGTGTGAATGTGAGTGATTGTTTGTCTCTATATGTTCAGCCCTGTGATGAACTGGCGACTTGTCCAGGGTGTACCCCGCCTTCGCCCCTATGTAGCTGGGATAGGCTCCAAGCGACCCCCTTGACCCTAGTGAGGATAAAGCGGGTTCAGAAAATGAATGAATATTGTATAACAAGTGTTCAGAGAAGGCAAACCTCCGCCAAGCACCCCGAACGGTGTGCAATTTAACATTGATAAATGTAAATGTCCACAGAGTCCACATTCCACAGTGGATGTGGACAATTTTTTTGCCAGATACAAGATATTGTTATAAGCTACGGGTGTATCAAATTGGAGTCGTTTTGAATTTTTTAGGAATTTTCGAAAATTGCTCAATGATGAGAGATAGGAAAATTGTAGATTTTGTGACCTTGCTGTGACCTTGAACTTTGGCCTACTGGGCCCAAAATTTGATGGGCTGGTTCCAGGGCCTAGGCCTATCTGTGGGTACAATTCGGTAAAGATGGTAGGAATAGTTTTCCTGTAAAGTTGCAAACAAACAAGCAAACAAACAAACACGCAAACAAACACACAAAACACAGCAATCACAATAATAAAAATCAGTTCTTATATCTCACTGAAAAGTTACTCTTTAGGTGATTATGTCTTATTTTAAGTGTGATGAGATATTTTGACTAGAAATGAGAAAAATACACTCGGTAGCATTTTGATTTTTGCAGTGCAGCAGTTGTAGTCCGTACTGAAAATATGTCCAAACTTGGAGCCAGTTACCTAAAATGTTCAGCTGTTGGTCGAACTGGACAGAGCAGCACAGCCAACAACCTGGAGGGGGCGGGGCCTGAAGTGGCTCATTTGCATTTAAAGGGCCAGCGCTCCAAACCACCTTTCTGGTGTCATTACTCAGAAATAGGGTTGAAGATGGACCTGTGGAGTTGAATGAATGAAGAATTCAGACCCAAGCAGAACATTTACAGTTTATGTAGACCACAGGGAAATGTTTGAAAATGCATAATTTTTTTTTTTTTTTTTTTTTTTAAAGCAAAATATCACTGTTTTAAAACAATTTGACCATCAGTATTGCTTTGTTCATTAATCAAGACAAATCAAATTTTATTAAATTTGTTAAAAGCAAAATATTACTCATTTAAAGGACAGACTATGTTGAAATAATATAAAAATGTGAAAAAATATTAGTTTTCCCTTTGTAAAATAGTAAAAGAGAAACTGTATTTTGACAGGGATGGGAAAAAATGGTGTCATTAAAAAAGAAATTCTTGTTTATTTGGCCAAAAATATAACTTGGGGACTTCTGCTATGAGGCTAACTATGTAATATTTGGACCAGATCGCCCAGCCCTAAATCCCACTTCAGTAAAAAGCCCAGAATGGACAAACCTCACTCCTAGATTTCACTGAATGCTCCACGCTGAACCTTTGACATGACTGTGGGTAAACACTGTTAATGTGATTTATTTGCACTGAAATCCAAAAGCAGACGACTGGAGACATCCCGCTCTTCTTCCACTCGTCCAGTTCACCTCTAGACCCTCGTGTGTGATGGTGTACAGTCCGTTCAGATCATCTGTAGCATACGAGCGCTTCACCTGCTTCGATTCTGTGTCGGTTTATTGTGCGAAGTGTGTAATGAACTCCAACATGTATACTGTAAATCACAAAAACGGAAGGTGTAACATTGATTATAGGGAGGTTTTTATTTAATTTAATTAAATTTTTTGCTGGTTTTTGCCTGAATTGAACGGTGGAATCGTCAGTCAGCGGCAAGTTCTTACTTAATTCAGTCCGTTGTGTCGTCGATTTAAATTTTTCATGCAGTCAGACTGAAGCGCCACAGGGTAGTTATTTAATTATGACAGACTCCAGCCGTGTTCAGTTTTATTCATTAAAATCTGAAACAAGAGAGAGCGACGGTCCGTCTGGGCAAAAATCCATTTCTCATTTTCGCCTTTTTTCAGCCCCGATCTGCTTTTAAAAAAAAAAAAAAAAAAATTATTGTTGTTATTATTTCCTTCAGACAGACCGCGAAACGTTGGATGTACAGGACGATTTTGGGAGACTTATTTAACTGTGAAAAGTGCTTGTAGCATTTCAAAGTGTAAAATTGTCATGTATATTTATTAATAATTTAAAATCATGTTATCAATCTCTAAATGGTTCCTCTGTATGATTTGCACTAAAGTTTTTTCAAGCGAGTGTTTAAAATAAATGGAGAATGTTAAAGTTGTATGTGAAACTTGTGTGAAATTTTTATTTTCTGTATAATCTCATTATTAGAGGTAAGTGGTGTTTAATTCATCCCGCTCCTTTTAGAATGTTTTCCTTTGTTTTTATATAAATCTTTTTGTGGTTTGGTTTTAATGTTATATTCTAAATAAACAAACAAAAAACAAACAATAGTAGAGGTACATGTGTGATCATAAGTTTATGTACCCTGGTAAAATGCATAAAATACATACTTTTTTTATTTTTTTTATTTTTTATGGAAACATGAGTAGTCAGGCATAACAAATGTATTTTAAGTAGGTTTCAAACTAAACTGAGGCATCTAAAAAAAGCGCAATCATTAAATAAAACTTAACAGTAGAGAAAAATGGATAATATTTAACAAATTTTGCCAGAGATACAGGGTGGGGAAGCAAAATTTACAATATTTTGAGGCAAGGATTGAAAGACAGTGTATGACCAATTAATTTATTGAAAGTCATGAGAATTTATTTGCCACAAGAAAATGTACATAATAGAAAATGTTTTTATTCTATGTGTCCTCCTTCTTTCTCAATAACTGCCTTCACACGCTTCCTGAAACTTGCGCAAGTGTTCCTCAAATATTCAGGTGACAACTTCTCCCATTCTTCTTTAATAGTATCTTCCAGACTTTCTCGTAATAGTTTTGCTCATAGTCATTCTCTTCTTTCCATTATAAACAGTCTTTATGGACACTCCAACTATTTTTGAAATCTCCTTTGGTGTGACGAGTGCATTCAGCAAATCACACACTCTTTGACGTTTGCTTTCCTGATTACTCATATGGGCAAAAGTTTCTGAAAAGGTATGGATAATAGTGTTAGGTATGATTATGACATCAATATATGTTTGGTTTCAAAACAATTGACGTAGTGCCTGCTGAGAAAAAACAACTAAATGTTCATTGTAAATTTTGCTTCCCCACCCTGTATGTGAATTTTTGAACAAGTGTTCAGAGAACACAAACCTCCGCCAAGCACTCCGAACGGTGTGCATGTGTGAATCGACTATTTCTTTTTAAATTAAACAGTTTCAAGGTTGTTCCATACAGCAGAAAAAATTGAAGCTTGGTACCAGTCATGTGTATGTCAAATTATATTCAATTCCAATCAATATTTGTTGAGTTATAATGAAAAATTTGTGGTAAATGGGGTTTTCAATGTTAAATGTAAATGTCCACAGAGTCCACATTCCACAGCGGATGTGGACATTTTTGTGCCAGATACAAGATATTGTTCTAAGCTACAGGTGGATCAAATCGGAGGCTACTCGGAGTCGTTTTGAATTTTTTAGGAATTTTCGAAAACTGCTTGATGATGAGAGATAGGAAAATTGTAGATTTTGTGACCTTGCTGTGACCTTGAACTTTGGCCTACTTGGCCCAAAATTTAATGGGTTGGTCCCAGGGCCTAGGCCTATCTGTGGGTACAATTTGGTAAAGATGGTTGGAATAGTTTTCCCTTAATCCTTTCATGCATAAATTGTGAGAACCTTCGTCAAGATTTTTTTTGAGTGTTTTTAGTCCTCCTTAGGCATGAAAAAAAAAAATTGCACTTGAGTTTGGTTTTTTTTTGTCATGGAGTTGCAAAAATGTCCATGCATTTAATTTTTCAAGTAAAGAAACGTGTTTAAAACCCAATATCAGAAAGTGAGATAAAAAACAAACAAACAAATTAAATAAAAACATTTTAATGCTGCTAATCTGATGTTTTCTCACATTTTAACATATTCTAATGCTAGTTATTTCTCATGTCATGGAGATGATATGCAAACAAAAAACTTTGTCTAACAAATAATTCATTTACACTAATGCATGTTACTGCAGATCAGGTTTATCAAGACGAGCAAAGTTACAGAAATGATATGAATTACACTGTATGGGATGATGCATAAGTGTCCACTGTGTTGGCTGATATGAAACTGAAACAACAAAATCCATGAATATACAAGAGAACAGCTGTAGAATAACTGTCCACTGGAGTGACCAGTATGCATGAAACGGTTAAAGTTGCTAACAAACAAATAAACAAACAAACATGCAAACACACAAAGCAAAGTGACCACAATACCTCCTAGTGGAGGTAACAATGTATGTGGGTCAATATATAATTAAGGGACATTTGAGGTCCATGGGATATACATCTTGCACACATCTTTATGGAAAGTAAAAAAAAAAAAAATTAAAATGTTTTTTATGTTCATTATGATCATGAATTTAGAAATTCCATAATTGTTTATTTACAGAAACAATTACTTGTTAATAAATGGACAATAAATAATAAATGACTACATCTGCTAAAATGTCAACTAAATAGCCAATTTAATAACAATCACCTCCTATTTAGCTAAACAATAATAAAATGAGCTTATTACCTCCGCCAAGGAGGTTATGTTTTTGCCAGGGTTTGTTTGTCTGTCTGTCTGTCCGTTAGTGTGCAACATAACTCAAAAAGTTATGGACAGATTTGGATGAAATTTTCAGGGTTTGTTGGAAATGGGATAAGGAAGAAATTATTAAATTTTGGTGGTGATCGGGGGTGGGGGGGCCCACGCGGGGGGGGCGCAGACCAGAAAATTTCATCAAAATCTGTCCATAACTTTTTGAGTTATGTTGCACACTAACGGACAGACAGACAAACAAACAAACCCTGGCAAAAACATAACCTCCTTGGCGTGGGGGGGGCGCACGGGGGGGGGCACTGATCAGCCTTGGCAGAGGTCTGCGCTCTCCAAGTGCTTTTCTAGTTCAAAATTGTTTTGATTGTGCTCTTTTTATTAAGTTGAGACAAACATGACTTATTTATTTTTTGGCGATATTTCAAATTTTATATGGAGAACAACAAATTGTATCTGTGTCTGAGAAATCACTTTCAACTAGGTTACCCATTATAAAAACACCTCTAAAGGAAGTGTTAATTCCTTCTTTTTTTTTTTTTTTTTAAATTTTAAATTATACATTTACATAAACATATATGTAGACATCAAGAACCACACAGACACAATACAAAAAAAACAAAAAACAAAAAAATTTATATATATATATATATATATATATATATATATATATATATATATATATATATATACAACAGACCTACAAACCTATTAAACACAAAAAAGAGGAAAAAAACAACAAAATAATATTATCAGCTCCTCTTTACAATGCTCAGGTGTGATTAAGAGTTAATATAATGTAAACTAACAACAAATTTCTCCGTCAGAAGGACAGGAGACAGCAGGACACTGGTGTTGACGGTAGAGAAAAAAGGATTCCATTGTTGATAAAAACAAATTAATTTGTCAACAAACAGAAAACTTAATCTTTTCCAACTTTTTATAGAAAAGTAGATCATGCACCCATCGCACAAAGGTGGGTGCAGAGGATCCTTCCACTGAAAAAGAATCATACAACAGCCCAATTGTGTAGTGTTTTTTTTTTTTTTTTTTAGGAATACAAGTATTGCTAAGTTCTTTAATACAACTGTGCTTTTTTTTTTTTTTTTTTTTTTTTTATGGGAAGTGTGTTAACTCCAAATCACGTGACCTGACCTATTCCACATGCCATTTCCTCCTGATTTAATATAAAGTAGTGTGTGAGTCAAGTGTGTATTTATCGTACTCTTATGTCAACAGTGTTACTACAATATCTTTATAAATAACTTTCAATTTTACTCAGTTGTATATATGATATTTAGAAGTATCTTTCTGTAAAAATGCCATGTGGTGTTATGATTATGTCCATTTTAGACCAGAAAACAGCACAAATGTCAACTACACTACAAACAAAAAGTTAAGAATACTTTTAATTTTTGAGCTTTTTTTTTGTCAGTTGGGATTCTTGCACAGTGCTTTTTATGTTTTTGTGTGTGAATTGAATTGAAACATATTTTTTAAATGACCAGTTTTATTTACAAATGGCAGAAATAACAAAAAAAAAAAAAAGAAATATCCTTAACTTTTTGTTAGTAGTGTATGTGACCCTGTAAAGGTCACTCAAAAAGTCCCTCAATTCCATTTTTGACTCATAAATTGAGAAAATCCAGTGCTTTTTACTTTTTTTTGTGTGAATTGAATTGATTGTTTTTTTAATGACCAGACATAGTTTTACTTACAAATGGCAAAAATGACCCAAAAAATGACCCAAAAAAAAAAAAAAAATTAATTATCCTTAACTTTTTATTTGTAGTGTATATTACCGTGTAAAGGTCACTCAAAAAGTCCTTCAATAACATTTTTGACTCATCAGTTGGGAAAATCCAAGCTACTAATCCGAGAAAATAATAAAACGTCCAGCAGATGGCGTACTTTACTCAGTTTAAACTCTGAAATACTTGACTAAGAGGATTCTATCTGAGAAATAATGAATAAAAACACATTCTCATGCTTTTTATGAACTGTTCTTTTCCAGTTTAACAACATTTCCAATGCAGACGTAAAAAATTCATCATGCAAAGATACTGTTTGTAATGATAATAGGAGTTAATAAAGCACTTTTTATTTAGGAAATCTCAAAGTGCAACAGAGAAATAAAATAAAAACTACCAGAATTAAGGAATTGATAATGAGGACAGTAAAAACAAACAAACAAACAAACAAACAAACAAAAAAAATTCTTAGAATAAAACAGTGTCTGAAGAAAATTACAATTAGATGCACAAAACCTTTGAAATTTTTCTGGTTTTGTTCTGTTTAAGTATAAATTATGCAAAAGAAGAGCTCAGGGAAATATAAATACATCTTTTTTAGTTGTTTTGCTGCATGTGTTTAAAGGAGGCACATCTTGTTTTCACTGCGACACACAGAAAAACGTTTTTTTTTTTAATCTGAATACATATAAAGTTTGATATATTTTGCATAAATGAATGGTTGTGTTGTTAACTCTGTGTAGAACTGACCAGATGCTATAAACTAAAGCACTGTAAGGATCACATTAGGGGTGTGTATCGGCAAGAATATGGCAATATGATACAAATCACAATACTAGGATCACAATACAATATATCACAATATATCATGATACTGTTAAAAAGTCAATTTTTTTGTCTCTCTTTTTAAAAAATGATTGTTTTCTTTAAGAATTTAATTACACTTGAAATCTGCACAAATACTAAACACATTTTTATTTGATCACAACAGGATCTAATGCTATATCACAAAATTTTCCTGTGTTAAAACTTAAATTATGTTTTACAGACATTACAGATTAATATCCTGCTCTAATGTTCATATTCTATGAGTTCATAACTAATATCATAACATTATTTTTGTGCAATCCCAACAAAGGAACTAACATCTGCCTCTGAGACTGTAAAAAGTGTTTTTAGGGTGTTTCAAATAACCATTATTTTAAAAAAAAATAGCGTTAAATAATAATAAATAAAATATAAACAAAAAAGAAAATAAAACTAAAATGAACCTCCACTATATCTGCATTTGATTAAATACAATACTTTTTAATATCGATACAGTATTGTGAAATGAAATATCACGATACATTGCAGAACTGATATTTTCTTACACCCCTAGTTCACACAGTTTAAAGTTTCTAAAAAAAAAAATAAAAAAAAAAAAGTCCAGAAGGTTGAATTAAAGAAGATACAAAACAGAATCGGTAAACTGAACCCAGCTGTGACGATCCTGTAGGTTTCTTTCAGCACACAGGCTCATATGTTCTACTTAAATAAATGGAGCAGGTTCAAATGCAGTACTTAAATAATTAATTTTTCCTTTTAAACCTTAAATAATGTGTGTTTGTCAGTTGTTGTTGCTCTTTTAACAGCGTGGGAAACCAGCTTTAAAATAGTTGTCATTAACAAAAGCCCCTTCAGGGACATTAATCACTGTTATATAATCGCACACTGAGGCCGAGTTAAAATTAACAAACTAAATGCATAAGTAGATGATGAGAGAACATTCACATTAGATGGTTTATGTCGTCCATTCAGAACTAGGGGTGCGTACTGGTAACAATCTGGTGATACGATACAAATCACAAAACTAGGATCATGGTACGATATATCATGATACTGTAAAAAATGTAATTTTTTGTTTCTTTTGGGTCATTCCATCCCAAATCAACCAGATTTCAGAAAGTGCCCCACATGACCCCCTCAGAAAATTCTGAAAAAAATCATACTTGTTCACCTACCAGATGAACGAACACATCCAAATTTTTAACGTCATATCTGTAATAGTTTAGGAGATACAGCCCTTTGAAAATTAATGTTTGTTTTTTTTTTAAACTTTGCAAATTTGCTTTTCGGCCAACTTTGAGGAGCTATATCTCCTTAGGTATTCAAGCCCCACTGCTGAAACTTACTGTCTGGGGTGAAATCCCCCTGAAAAGACCATATTTTGCATCAAAATAATTGTAGGTGCCTTCCTGTTTGGTCCATGAGGCCTTGAAATCAGGCCAAAAGGCTAGTTCTTCAAAACGTCCTCTCTCTTCAGGCTTGCACTGTGCCAGAATGGATGAATGTACAGACCTCTTTTTTTTTTTTTTTTGCATGGATTCTTATGGTCAAGATGCAACAATATACTGCAGGGGTGTCAAACTCATTTTAGTTCAGGGGCCACATTCAGCTAAATTTGATCTTCAGAGGGCCGAACCAGTAAAATAATAACATAATAATAGATAAATAACGTCAACTCCGAACTTTTCTTGATGTTTAAGAGCGAAAAAAGTTAATTTACATTCTGAAAAGGTTTACATCTACAAACTATCCTTTCAAACAATGAGTAACATGAACAAACTGGAAAAAAAAGAGTAATTTTAACAATATTCTGCCTCAGTTTATCATTTACACATTTACATTATAATACAAAAAATACACAAAACATTTAATAACAGGCAGAATCTTGTTAAAATTGTACTTTCCTTGAGACATTTCAGTTTGTTTTTTTTTTTAAATTTGTTGAGGTTATTTAAATTTTTTTGCGAAATTATACTTTGTTTTAGTGTAAATACATGATAATGTTTATATTTACAAAGAGAAAAATTAGGAGTTGTCATTATTTATATGTTATTATGATCGTATTTTACTGAATCCTGCCCACTTGAGATTGAATTAGTATGAATGTGGAAGCTGAACTAAAAGGATTGTTAACATCTTAGTGTAATTTTTGCATTTCACAAATTCATCCCAGGGGCCGGACTGGACCTTTTGGCGGGCCGGATTTGGCCCATGGGCCACATGTTTGACACCTGTGATATACTGCAAAAAGACTACATTTACATGAAAAGTGTTGCTGTGAGGCAATGAATAAAATGGGTCGATTTCAATTTTTCATAAAAATACTCTATTTGAGCACCCACATTACACCTACGTTTGTATTCAATTTGAAGAAAATATAGTCATGCAGTAAAAAAAATATTAAAAATAGAACCAGTTCTATCCCAAAGCTAAAATTTTGTGCACAACATCTTGAAACATATATGAAGATATGGTAAAAATTTCAAAATTTTCATTAACTGCTCACATGGTAATTTGGGTGCTCAAATAAAGAGTATTTTTGTATTTTTGTGGCATCTGTTTCGGATGCCTCCTGGACGCCTCCCTGGGGAGGTGTTCCGGGCATGTCCCGCCAGGAGGAGGCCTTGGGGAAGACCTAGGACACGTTGGAGAGACTATGTCTCTCGGCTGGCCTGGGAACGCCTCGGGGTCCCCCTGGAAGAGCTGGAGGAGGTGTCTGGGGAGAGGGAAGTCTGGGCATCCCTGCTTAGACTGTTACCCCCGTGACCCGGCCCTGGATAAGCAGCAGATAATGGATGGATGGCTTTACAGGGTTAAGTACATTTTAACCAAAACTAAAATGTGCAAAAAGACTGGTATCGATCCACAGATAATGTCCGTCTTTCAGTCTCACAGATCCTTCTGTGGTCACCCCTTCCTTCGTAGACCAGACCAGATTCCCTCCTTCAGATCCATTTCCTCATGCATGGATCATTCAGATGAGATGGTCATCAAACAAGTGGGTCAAAATGACCTGCATCCATTTTCAATGGAATTTCATCTGAACCTTTGATTCATTCTATATTCATTTATTCTACATTTTACAGCAAAACCAAAGGAGGTGTAGACAGCATGGAGCAGATGGTTTACACCTGCAAACATCCAACACAAAGGTTTAAAAACAATAAAAACATAAATATTTCAAACATGAAATCATTCTTTTGTGGACCAAAATATAATATAATACAAATGATTTTTTTATTATTATTATTATTATTATTCAAATTTTTATTCAGAACAGTCTCATAACATATTACACAGGACATCATTGGAACAAAGTACACCGTTCTATTTTTTTTTGCACAGAAAGGAAAAAAAAAAGATATTTGTGAATCTTTATTAGATGAATAATGCCATACAAATGATTATTTTTAAGATGACAGAATGACAAATGCAGCATAAAAACACATAGGTTTTTAAGTCTTTTTTTTTTTTTTTTTTAATTATTGTAACAGTCATTTTTGACCCATTTATCCAATCCAACTTTATTTATAAAGCATTTTAAAACAACCACAGTGGACCAAAGTGCTGTATGGAAAACTAAAAACACAATAAAAATTAATAAAAGCATTAAGAAGCAATAAAATCAAATAAAACAAGTTAAAATATAAAAACAGAAACAATGTATGGTTTGTGTAGGGTCCAGACACTCATACATCTAAGAGTTAAGAACTTATAAATGTTGTGAAAGCAGGTAAAGCACATATACGACTGAAAAAAGGTCTATTATGATCAAACTAAGACCTTAAGTCTGAAACAATAACTATCATAAACACTGACCTGACGACAAAAAACAACTCATCAAAACTAAATAGTTGCAGAAAATGAGATGAAACAGCAGGAAAAAAAAAAAACTAAGGGATGAATCCATTAAGTATTTCTAAGAAGCTGAAAATTCCAAGTTCCAAGAAAAAAAAAAAAAAAAAAAAACTCAAACCATGAAAAGGAACCATGTGGAGCTGATGAGGAAATCAAACACATCTGTGTTCACTGGATGAAGGAGGACAAGACAAAGCCTCCATCAGTCCAACGTTAAACCAAGAATCTAATTCCAGTCACGAGTTTCATTTGTTAAAAGTTAGTTTTTGGGAAAAGAATTAAAAAAAAAAAAAGTGCATGTCTGGAAACTTTACCTCCGAGACCTTGTACAGACAATTATTAATAGTCAGAAGTGTTTAAGTTTCACTGCGGGGGATTGGATTTTCACCTGCTGACAGAAAATAGAAGAGTTTTTATCCTGATGAGCAGAACAGGATTCTGCAAATACCTTCAAAGGTAAGTTTGTGAAAGAAAGTCTCAGATTTATCCAATTATTTAGAAGAATAGGCGCCGTGGAGAAAGAAAAGACCTCAAACATTTACAAGTTATTGATGCATTTAAATATTACCCTAGTTTTCGTTGCTAATGGAGCCTTTTCTGCAGCCATATTGTCACTCTTACCCGTTTCTGCTTTGTCTCGGATTCCGTTTCTGGGACAAATAAAGCAGAGCAGAACTGTGGTTAATCTGATCAGATACACCTGTGCTTTTCCTGCAGCAACAAACCAAACAGTCTGCAGGGAAAAAGAGCTTATACCAGCTTTTAACTACAAACAGGAAGTGGAAACGGTCAGTGTGTGGCAGGGACGTGCACAGGATTACAAAGGGGCAGGGGCTCAAAGTCACAAAAGGGCAGTACGTGTGCGCCAAATTTTTTTCAGGCCTTAATAACACAATATGTGGCTTAATGTAAAATTAATAAAGTAGCCATAGATAACAACAACAACATGGCTGTGTATATTGTGTCGCTGTGAGTGATGCAGTTGCTGTTTCTCTTGTGTCATCAAATTATTATCAAAATGTATCATAATACTGAGGTTTGGAGGACACGCGATTCAGCTGCAGCTCTAAAAAGCAATAAAACATTGGCTTTTTATCAGGCTACAGGGTGGGGAAGCAAAATTTACAATATTTTGAGGCAGGGATTGAAAGACAGTGTATGACCAATTAGTTTATTGAAAGTCATGAGAATTGATTTACCACAAGAAAATTGACATAATAGAAAATGTTTTTATTCTATGTGTCCTCCTTCTTTCTCAATAACTGCCTTCACACGCTTCCTGAAACTTGCGCAAGTGTTCCTCAAATATTCGGGAGACAACTTCTCCCATTCTTCTTTAATAGTATCTTCCAGACTTTCTCGTAATAGTTTTGCTCATAGTCATTCTCTTCTTTCCATTATATACAGTCTTTATGGACACTCCAACTATTTTTGAAATCTCCTTTGGTGTGACGAGTGCATTCAGCAAATCACACACTCTTTGACGTTTGCTTTCCTGATTACTCATATGGGCAAAAGTTTCTGAAAAGGTATGGATAATAGTGTTAGGTATGATTATGACATCAATATATGTTTGGTTTCAAAACAATTGATGTAGTGCCTGCTGGGAAAAAACAACTAAATGTTCATTGTAAATTTTGTTTCCCCACCCTGTATATATTGTTGAAGATAAAGATTGTAACACAAGAACATTCAACTGTGAAACACTGACAAAAATATCGACATAAATACTAGAAAAACAGACCTGTTTAGTCTGTAGTTCAGCCTGCATGCCTACAGGACTGTAGTCAACATGTTGATCTCAATGATTTGTTGTTGATAAAGCATAGCTAACATAGTCTGAGACCTGAGATTAGCTACACAACTGGAAGCACTCGGAGAGCGCAGACCTCCGCCAAGGCTGATCAGTGGGCCCCCCCCACGCCAAGGAGGTTATGTTTTTGCCAGGGTTTGTTTGTTTGTTTGTTTGTTTGTTTGTTTGTTTGTCTGTCTGTTAGTGTG
Organism: Sphaeramia orbicularis; assembly: GCF_902148855.1. Classification (NCBI taxonomy): domain Eukaryota; kingdom Metazoa; phylum Chordata; class Actinopteri; order Kurtiformes; family Apogonidae; genus Sphaeramia; species Sphaeramia orbicularis. Next base: position 11,072,690 of record NC_043963.1, on the reverse strand, counting down.
CAACATAACTCAAAAAGTTATGGACAGATTTTGATGACATTTTCCGGGTTTGTTGGAAATGGGCCCCCCCCCCCGTGGGCCCCCCCACCCCCGATCACCACCAAAATTTAATCATTTCTTCCTTATCCCATTTCCAACAAACCCTGAAAATTTCATAAAATCTGTCCATAACTTTTTGAGTTATGTTGCACACTAACGGACAGACAAACAAACAAACAGACAAACAAACCCTGGCAAAAACATAACCTCCTTGGCGGAGATAATAAACTAGAACAATTTCCCGACTCCCCAAAACCGAGTCATAACTTCCAAACTGGTAAGCTAAGGCTAATATGATATTTTTCCCCCAGGTGCACATTAACGCAGCTTTCATTAAAAAAAAAAAAAAGTCTCGGCTCCACATTAAACAGTCCTACTGTGACTGCTGTTGGAGTTTCCTGTTCCTACTGGAGAAACAGTCACAGCAGCAAAGGCACAAGAAACTGAAGATCTGGAAACAAATGTAAATTGTTAGTAAAATCAAGTGGAGTGAATGATTCCTCCTGTTTCCGATTCAATACATTCAAGTAATTGTGGCTTGATAAGCTTGATAAGCCACAAAGGTTGAAGTCAATCCACTGTCCTGTCTCATCTGTGCAGGAACTACACAGTGGAGATGTGACCACGGCTCGCTCGCTCGCTCTCGCTCTCTCTCTCTCTCTGCATGTGTGCGTGCAGCATAGGGAAGCCCCACCCCCAGCGGACAGAGAAGCGTCATCAGACTCAACACACGTACGCACTATAACAAGGAAATGCGTACGGTAGATAACTGTGGTGTTTTTATACAGCCGTTTTCTTTTAAAAGTAAAAAGGGCACTTTTTCTACAATGCACAAAAGGGCAGGGGCTCAAGCCTCCTTTGGGCCCTATGTATGCACGTGCCTGGTGTGTGGCCACTAACATGTCCAGTAAAAAGAGAATTATAAGGCCTATCTTCTGTCTATTTACTCTGAAAAAGTGATAGATTACAGTACTTTTACTTGAGTACTTACTACTGCAACATCCTCTTTGGTCTGAGTTCATGTTGCTTCTGTTTGGTCGCAGATAGACCCTACCATGGTGAAAAAACGACAGAACTCTTTTCATTCTTACTGCTGTCAGACTCCTGAATAGTAATAATAATGTGTTTTGTGTTTTTGAGTTTGTATCTGCCATTTGTGTTGATGTGTGTACTGCTGGTTGTGTAATAATTTGCCCCTACGAGATAATAAAGTACAGTCTACTCTCGTTAAACCGCCCGCCGTTATACCGCCATTTTCGCTCACCGCCGACCAAAACCATTGCACAAAAATCCCCAATGCATTATTCCATTAGCTACCGCCATTTCCGCCTATCGCCATCCGCCAGCCCAGTTCCATGCACAAACAACACTTATACCATTGATTTCCCGACCGTTATACCGCCAGCGTGATTGCCATCGAGTACACATAAATTTTAACAATGCACTGAAACAAACGCGCCAGACGCTGATCGCGACAAGCTACGAGTAGGTCTACGGAACGGCCACCGTTCATTTATCGCAGAACACTCCGTAGGTCAGGATGTCGGGAAGAGGACGTGGGATTAAGCCAAAGCCTCAAGATGATGGGGTGTCATTTCCCGACACAGTATAATAATGCTTAAAATGTTTCCCCACTTTAAATGATCCCTTACAACATAACAGAATCAAGATTTATTTAGAAACGCAATTAGAACGGGTTAACGGAGGCAGCATAGACATCATATAGTAAAGACATGCACATTATGGACGCAACCCGTTGTAACGCCATTTTCGCTATACCGCCAATTTGGCCGTGAACGGAAGTTGGCGGTATAACGAGAGTAGACTGTACCCAAGGTTATTATCGTTAACGAAAACGAACGAAAAGACGAAAACTAAAATTGAAATAACATTTTCGTTAACTGAAATAAATAAAAACTCTAATTAAAAGAAAAAAACGATAACTAACTGAAACTGTATTGTGAGCTTACAAAAATAACTAAAACGTATAAAAATTATGGATACAATTCCCTTCGTTTTCGTCTATGTCAATGTCGGATTGATATCAAATTAATTTATTTCGCTCCAGCAGTTTGAGCTGGTGACATCATACGACACTTCACAGTCTGTCATGTGTGGTCACTGGTGGTTTCCAGTGGTCTTCTGGTCCCCACTCTACCTGGAACATACAGACTAAAGCTGGGACACAGCAGCACAGTCCTGTCTGGGGTTTACTGTAGTGATACATGGGTCGGGTTTTTTTTTTTTTTTTTTTTTGGGCGTACCGTGTGTGTGCGCGTGAGTGACAGAGACAGAGCAGAGCTAAAGGACAGAGTCAGTGTTGAACTAGCATCCAGGTTAAAACTGGAGAGTTTATCACCATGAAAAGGCCTTCCAAGCCCTGAACTGCACAGTTTAGAAGAGGAGAGAAGAGGAGGAGGAAAACTAATCCAATTACAGAGGTATGGAACCTGTTATAATGTTAAAAAACGTTTGATGTTACTAGCAACCGCTAGCTGAACTGAACTGAAGCAAAGTTGGCTAATAATGGAACTGCAGATGATTAAGAGATGAGATATCTGCTAAGGTGTGGTTTACTGATGAGGAACTGGGTTATATATGTTTATAAGTGGTTTATATATGTTTCTGTCTGCTTTAACTGCTGGTTAGCTGGTTTATATATGTTTCTGTCTGCTTTAACTGCTGGTTAGCTGGTTTATAATATGTTCCTATCTGCTTTAACTGCTGGTTAGCTGGTTTGTAATATGTTCCTATCTGCTTTAACTGCTGGTTAGCTGGTTTATATATGTTTCTATCTGCTTTAACTGCTGGTTAGCTGGTTTATAATATGTTCCTATCTGCTTTAACTGCTGGTTAGCTGGTTTATATATGTTTCTATCTGCTTTAACTGCTGGTTAGCTGGTTTATATATGTTTCTATCTGCTTTAACTGCTGGCTGCTTTGTGCATCTCCTCTCATGCTTTGCACATCTTCGCATTGTTTCATGTAAGTGACGTTGTGTATGGATTGCACCCCACCTCAACCTGCTATAGGGAATTTATACATTGTACGGTACATTGTGTCTCTGCTCAGTCCATGAGCCGCCCTAACCTGACCCCCAAATAAAGTGTCCTGGGTACCCCATATCCGCGCCTCTCTAATTTCTTTGAATAGGATGATGAGGAAGATAAAATATATGAAATAACTAAAACTAATACTAAAACTAAACTAAACTAAACTAAAACTAAGCATTCAGAAAAAAAACGATAACTAATAAAAACTAACAAACCTGCTCTAAAAACTAATTAAAACTAACTGAGTAAGAGAAAAAAAAGTCAAAACTAATTAAAACTAAACTATTATTAAAAATCCAAAACTATTATAACCTTGACTGTACCTTGAACCTTGGAAAAAAAAAAAGGCAGACATTAAATGGTTAAAAGTAAGAATGAGAGGGATTTTCAGTGTTTAATCCAAAAGGCTTGCTGTTAAGACCGCTAAAGATAGAGGTCTCATTTCAGTTTTAATTGCACGTGACAATATTTCTGCAGACTTATTTAACTACATTTGTTTTACTTATCATATTGATGATGTTTATCTAGTACATATTGTACAAATTGTTGCTCTAATTGAGTTTAATAGTCTCTCTCTCTCTCTCTCTCTCTCTCTCTGGGGAAAAAGGTCGTATACCAGCTTTTAACTACAAACAGGAAGTGGAAACGGTTAGTGTGTGGTCACTAAAAGGTCCAGTAAAAAGAGAATTATAAGGCCTATCTTCTGTCTATTTACTCTGAAAAAGTGATAGATTACAGTACTTTTACTTGAGTACTTACTACTGCAACATCCTCTTTGGTCTGAGTTCATGTTGCTTCTGTTTGGTCGCAGATAGACCCTACCATGGTGAAAAAACGACAGAACTCTTTTCATTCTTACTGCTGTCAGACTCCTGAATAGTAATAATAATGTGTTTTGTGTTTTTGAGTTTGTATCTGCCATTTGTGTTGATGTGTGTACTGCTGGTTGTGTAACAATTTGCCCCTATGAGATAATAAAGTACCTTGAACCTTGGGAAAAAAAAAAAAAAAAGGCAGACATTAAATGGTTAAAAGTAAGAATGAAACAGATTTTCAGTGTTTTATCCAAAAGTCTTGCTGTTAAGACCGCTAAAGATACAGATGTCTCGTTTCAGTTTTAATTGCATGCGACAATATTTCTGCACACTTATTTAACTACATTTGTTTTACTTATCATATTGATGATGTTTATCTAGTACATATTGTACAAATTGTTGCTCTAATTGAGTTTAATAGTCTCTCTCTCTCTCTCTCTCTCTCTCTGGGGAAAAAGGTCGTATACCAGCTTTTAACTACAAACAGGAAGTGGAAACGGTTAGTGTGTGGTCACTAAAAGGTCCAGTAAAAAGAGAATTATAAGGCCTATCTTCTGTCTGTTTACTCTGAAAAAGTGATAGATTACAGTACTTTTACTTGAGTACTTACTACTGCAACATCCTCTTTGGTCTGAGTTCATGTTGCTTCTGTTTGGTCGCAGATAGACCCTACCATGGTGAAAAAACGACAGAACTCTTTTCATTCTTACTGCTGTCAGACTCCTGAATAGTAATAATAATGTGTTTTGTGTTTTTGAGTTTGTATCTGCCATTTGTGTTGATGTGTGTACTGCTGGTTGTGTAACAATTTGCCCCTATGAGATAATAAAGTACCTTGAACCTTGGGAAAAAAAAAAAAAAGGCAGACATTAAATGGTTAAAAGTAAGAATGAGAGGGATTTTCAGTGTTTTATCCAAAAGTCTTGCTGTTAAGACCGCTAAAGATAGAGGTCTCATTTCAGTTTTAATTGCACGTGACAATATTTCTGCAGACTTATTTAACTACATTTGTTTTACTTATCATATTGATGATGTTTATCTAGTACATATTGTACAAATTGTTGCTCTAATTGAGTTTAATAGTCTCTCTCTCTCTCTCTCTCTCTCTCTCTCTCTCTCTCTCTCTCTCTCTCTCTCTCTCTCTCTCTCTCTCTCTCTCTCTCTCTCTCTCTCTCTCTCTCTCTCTCTCTCTCTCTCTCTCTCTCTCTCTCTCTGGGGAAAAAGGTCGTATACCAGCTTTTAACTACAAACAGGAAGTGGAAACGGTTAGTGTGTGGTCACTAAAAGGTCCAGTAAAAAGAGAATTATAAGGCCTATCTTCTGTCTATTTACTCTGAAAAAGTGATAGATTACAGTACTTTTACTTGAGTACTTACTACTGCAACATCCTCTTTGGTCTGAGTTCATGTTGCTTCTGTTTGGTCGCAGATAGACCCTACCATGGTGAAAAAACGACAGAACTCTTTTCATTCTTACTGCTGTCAGACTCCTGAATAGTAATAATAATGTGTTTTGTGTTTTTGAGTTTGTATCTGCCATTTGTGTTGATGTGTGTACTGCTGGTTGTGTAACAATTTGCCCCTATGAGATAATAAAGTACCTTGAACCTTGGGAAAAAAAAAAAAAAAAAGGCAGACATTAAATGGTTAAAAGTAAGAATGAAACAGATTTTCAGTGTTTTATCCAAAAGTCTTGCTGTTAAGACCGCTAAAGATACAGATGTCTCGTTTCAGTTTTAATTGCATGCGACAATATTTCTGCACACTTATTTAACTACATTTGTTTTACTTATCATATTGATGATGTTTATCTAGTACATATTGTACAAATTGTTGCTCTAATTGAGTTTAATAGTCTCTCTCTCGCTCTCTCTCTCTCGCTCTCTCTCTCTCGGGAAAAAGGTCGTATACCAGCTTTTAACTACAAACAGGAAGTGGAAACGGTTAGTGTGTGGTCACTAAAAGGTCCAGTAAAAAGAGAATTATAAGGCCTTTCTTCTGTCTATTTACTCTGAAAAACTGTTAGATTACAGTACTTTTACTTGAGTACTTACTACTGCAACATTTACAAAAAGGCTGAAGGCCATTTTAATAAATATTACATTAAACTGACCACATTGGAATCACTTATTGATTAAATTTTAACCAGTTTCAGCAGAAAAAAGGAGCTCAGTATCATACAACTAGATTTGAACAATATAATGTTGAACAGACTTTAATAAATAAAGAGGAAGTTGATTTATTTTACAAATTTAACCCATAAAGACCCAAACTTCCACCGGTGACCAGAATCATTTGTTGATCTGAACTTTAATATGAATTCAACTAATAGTTTTGGTGCTTTTTTTAACCTTTGTTTAACCAGGAAGAAAATCCCCCCCCCCCCCCCCCAAAAAAAAAAAAATAAAAAAAATAAATGAATTGTTTTGCTGCTACATACATGTGAAATTTCACACACTATTAGTGAATGGGGAAAAAAAAGATTTCAAAAAAATTCACAAAAAAATGTAACTTTGACCTGTTTTTAACCAAAATGTAATCACATCTATTCAGAGTCACTGGCAATCTATAAACCAAATCTGGTATGAATTCAACCAATAGTTTTGCTGCTGAAGTGTTAACAAACAAACAAACAAACAAACCGATCCAACAAAAACAATACCCTTTGCCTCCTCTTCGGGGGCGGGATAATAAATCCATTGTTTTACTTTGGTTCCAAAAGTGGTCACAATAGTGAGGTTTAATCATATTCATCTTATTTGTGTACGATTATAAAATATTAGGCCTGTAACGGTACACATACCGAACTGAACCGTTTCGGTACACACCTGTTCAGTTCGGTACACAGCTGTACCGAAACAGCACAGTATGATGAGAAAAAGAAAAAGGAATGAAAGATGTCGTTCGATGCGGAACTTTAAATCCGTGCAAGTTCCACACGGACATATGGAAGGAGCGCACATTTACCCAAAATATGAAATAGCAGCTGATGTAAGGTTAAAAAAAAACAACAAATATGATGTGAACCTGGAAGGAAGAGACTGAAGACCCTCCACCATCAGTCCAGTCCAGTTTGGATCAGTTCAGGTTCAGGTGAAAGACAACAACCAGGAAAGAGACGGTGATAATACGTTGTTTGGCCCCTAGGAACTACGGTAGTTCTAAAACACTGACACTAGCTCTGTCTGTCTGTCTGTCACACACGCTGTATAATAGAGGAATAAATAGAACGTTGAAAGTATGTAAAGTTTCACTTTTGTTTCACGACAGCGTTTGTTACGTTAGTGATGGACCGCACCCCAGGTATATAACTGCACACCCCCCCCTACCCCCTGGCTCCGACAAAAAGAAAAAAAAAATTCCCCATGCACACGGGCACACACAAATACACACAGTGTCCTAAACAGTTTGTTCTCTGTCCTAAAATAAATAATCTGGTTCACTGTGTTGTCAGTGTTTCTCTTCAGTTCGTTTCAACAGAATACCAGTTTGTCCTCTTGTTAATGTTGCACTTCATGTGGAATTTTTTTTGTAATTTTTCTGCAGAATGTGAACTGACAGAACTGTGACTAGATTTTTATTGTTTGTTCTAAACTACCTTTCAGGGAAAAGTGCAATACTAATGTTTAAAATACATTTAGTAATATTAATAATCTATTTTATTTTCTATTTGATTTGTAGCAGCAGAATTATATTATTCCTGTTTTTCGATATTCTATTGTCTCCAAAAATTGGGGAAAAAATGTAAAAAAAAAAAATTCATAAATGCATTAATAGACATTTTGAGGGGTTTTCTTTCTTTCCGTACCGAACCAAAAAAAACGAACCGTGGCTTTGAAAACTGAAAACGTACCGAACCGAAAATTTTGTGTACCGTTACAGGCTTGTAAAATATATATATATGTGTATATATATATATATATATATATATATATATGTATGTATGTATGTATGTGTGTGTGTGTGTGTGTGTGTGTGTGTGTGTGTGTGTATATATATATATATATGTGTGTGTGTGTGTGTGTGTGTATATATATATATATATATATATATATATATATATATATATATATATACACATACATATATGTGTGTGTGTATATATATATATATAATATTTTCTGTGATTTGAAGCATGTATAATGTTAATTTTGCTTTGCTTTGTCCCCCCACCTCCATTTTTTCCTGGATCCACCACTGATATTTTTTTTATTAATTATTAAAATCACTCCATCTTCACAAAAGTAAACAACTATTTCCGCATCAACTTCAGTCAAACAGTAACAAACTGCGTATTTTTTGCTTGACACAGAATTGTTTTCCTACAAACAAAACGTTCCGCAGGTTTGAGTTGAACTGAGGCTGTGGTTTCTACGGCGTGTCTGATTTTCTGGAGGCTAATGACAGAGGGTTCAGAGGATCGAGCTGTTGTTTTTCGGATTCCTCAGAGTTCTGACAGTGGAAGGGCTGTGCCTCACATCAGACTGGGACTCTGACACATGGCTGGAATTCCCTGGTTTCCTGCGTCGCAGCTCCAGCGAAGTGTGCGACCCGATGCAGATGCACGTTACCCAGCAGGTGAACGCTGCTGAGGGTTCTTATGTAAAGGCTGTGGGTTGGCTCCAGCCTCTGGTGGAGCTTACACTCACACTCTTCACAGGCTTTTAGAGCCTTTGTGACAAATCTACAGAAGTGCTAGGGATTTTTTTTTTTGCTTTCTTTTTTTTTTTTTTTTTTACAACAATCAGCCACAAAAGCACCAGTGAATAGAGGAAAAACAGACACTATTATTAGATCTCTGCACCGCATTAAAGACAAAAACAGGATAATGTCATGAGTTTTTGTATTTCTATCAAATCTTTCAAGTTGAAATGTTTTGATTTTAGTTTGAGTAAGTTTTTGCGTGTGCGTATTCTTATTTTGAAGAACTTGGAGCAGAGTTGGAGCTGGATGTGAACTTAGTTCTAAACTGTCAGTTCAGTGTGATGATCCAGAAGGATTTAATGAACTGTACATGGAAAGACTGACATTTTGTGAATTAATTTTTGGCGTTTCTACTTTCAATGATAAATAATGACCTGGAGTTCTCATGATAGTGTTTAGTTTAGAATAAAGAACTCTGAAGTTCTGCCAAAGATGCCAGCGGACTGGATTATATATGAGAGATACTAGAGCAGGGTTTTTCAACCATGGGGTCCCCTGACATTTCTAGTAATTGATTAAAAAAAAAACCAAAAAAAAACTTACTAATAAAAAATGGTGAGTTGAGAGAGAGAATGTAAAATACTACACATCCAGCAGCTGCAGTGGAACATGGTTTTAAAGCAGTTGTACAGTTTCATAAGTCCACTGGTTTCACAGAATGTGTAAAGGTCACTGTAGAAGATTTGTGTAATGGAGGTGAGTAGAACATAAGTCACAATAAGTCACCCTTCCTTCCTTCCTTTCATCCATCCATCCTTCCTTCCTTCCTTCCTCCCTCCCTCCCTCCCATCCATCCTTCCTTTCTTCCTTCCTTCCATTCTTCCTTTCATCCTTCCTCCCACCCTCCCTCCCTCCCTCTCATCCATCCATCCATCCATCCATCCATCCTTCCTTCCTTCCATCCATCATCCATTCTTCCTTCCATCCATCCTTCCATTCATCCATTCTTCCTTTCATCCTTCCTTCCTTCCTTTCTACCTCCATCCATCATTCTTCCTTTCATCCATCCTTCCTTCCTTCCTCCCTCCCTCTCATCCATCCTTCCTTCCTTTCTTCCTGCCTCTCATCCATCCATCCATCCATCCTTCCATCCTTCCATCCATCCATCATCCTTCCTTTCATCCATCCTTCCTTCCTTCCTTCCATTCTTCCTTCCTTTCATCCATCCATCCATCCTTCCATCCTTCCTCCCTCCCTCTCATCCTTCCTTCCTTCCTTTCTTCTTGCCTCTCATCCATCCATCACCATCCTTCCTTCCATCTATCATCCATTCTTCCTTCCTTCCTTCCTTCCATCCATCCATTCTTCCTTCCTTTCATCCATCCATCCATCCTTCCTTCCTTCCTTCCTTTCATCCTTCCTTCCTTCCTCCATCCATCCTTTCATCCATCCATTCTTCCTTTCATCCTTCCTTCCTTTCTTCCTCCCTCTCATTCATCCATCCATCCATCTGTCTTTCCATCCGTCCTTTCATCTTTTCATCCTGCCTTTTTTCCTTCCTTCCATCCATCCATTCTTCCTTTCATCCTTCCTTCCTTCCTTCCATTCTTGAGTCCAAGGGAAGACAAATTCTTCCTCAGATTGTTTTTTTAACGTTGTAAGGACCAACATATTCTTATAGAGACGCTCACAGATGGAAGTTTTTACCTTTTCTTGTTTCTCACTGCACTTGGTAAGTGGAAAAACATGCCTCTTATAAATGCCTCTTATAGTTTTATAAAACTGAAAATAAAAGCACCAGGGAAATGGAAAGTTAGCAACTTGGCAACGTTACACAAGAGACTTTAACAATACGAATGCAGGTCTTATGTAAATGTAGAAATGAAAAGACCACTGACAAATCATCTTACACCACCTACTTGCAATAAAAATACTAATTTATTTATGATTTAAAGGCATTTTCACCCCTGAAATCCAAACCAAGGCTCAGGTTTTTCTATTAAATGTTCCATCCAGTTCATTTTACTTTCACACGATCTTTATAAACAAATGTTTCTGACGTTGACTATGGTGGATTTTCCTCATTTTTCACATCTTCTGTCCTGTTTGGTTTGTATGATAACAGATTTGTGCAACTTCCTGAAAGTCTGAATCCTCCGACATGTGTTTTCACTTTGCACTGAAGCATGGTTCCGTCTGATCCGGATCGAGACCCCCCCTTTGGATCAGTGGTTTGGTTCCCACTGTGGTCCGGTGCAGGTTTCACATCTACAAATGGTGGAAAAGTGGAAATTCCTCCAAAGTCTCAATTAAAGAAGGTGTGAAAATGACTTTATTACATTAAAATAACTGTTAAATGATGAAGATCTACATATTTAGAATCCAATCCAACTTTATTTGCAAAGCACTTTAAAACTACTGCAGTGGACCAAAGTGCTGTACAGAAGAATGACTAAAATCAAAATAAAAGAATAAAAAGATAGATTAAAAGACATAGAACTGTACAAAAAAGAAAACAGTGCTGTACAGAAGAATACATAAAACCTAAATAAAAGGAAAAAAAATACAAGAATAGGTTAAAAAACATAAAAAGCCATACAATTAAAAACAACAAAAAATAAGAATAAACCACTACCAAATAAAAACGATAGATTAAAAATAATAGCTTAGGCAAAACAGTCCAATAAATTCACACCTTATGAAATGTTTTACTGTTTCAAAGAGCAGTAAAAAGTTAAATCCACTATGTCAGGGTTTTCCCTTATGGCTACACTCACCATTGGTTCTTCATAATTTTGAGTCGATATCACCTAAATATTTAAACATCAGGTTTTAGAAAAGTGAGTGGAGAAGTTTCACCTTTTTCACCCTTCAGTCAGAATTCAGGGAAATGACGTACAGCTGAATTTATTTAAAAACCAAAAACACTCGGGGCTTATGAGAAAACATTCAGCTTTTAGGTCTAGAAGCCACGTTCTGGCCAGTTTTAGTGTTTATTTATTCAGTATTTCAGATGGCATGAGGAAAGACTTGGTTCACTTGGTTGAATGTATAAGATCAGATATAATTTACAAAACTCTATTTTAGTGAAGTTTATTTGTGTACATGACCATTAACACTGGTAGAAGATGAACGAAGCTGATCTTTTTTTTTTTTAACCCTTTCATGCATAGTGGTCACTATAGTGGACAGTTATTCTCCAGCTGTTCTCTTGTATATTCATGGGTTTTGTTGTTTTTGTTCCATATCAGCCAACACAGTGAACGCTCATACATCATTCCATACACTGAAATTTATACCATGCTTGAGTATACAGGGTGGGGAAGCAAAATTTACAATGAACATTTAGTTGTTTTTTCTCAGCAGGCACTACGTCAGTTGTTTTGAAACCAAACATATATTGATGTCATAATCATACCTAACACTATTATCCATACCTTTTCAGAAACTTTTGCCCATATGAGTAATCAGGAAAGCAAACGTCAAAGAGTGTGTGATTTGCTGAATGCACTCATCACACCAAAGGAGATTTCAAAAATAGTTGGAGTGTCCATAAAGACTGTTTATAATGGAAAGAAGAGAATGACTATGAGCAAAACTATTAGGAGAAAGTCTGGAAGATACTATTAAAGAAGAATGGGAGAAGTTGTCACCCCAATATTTGAGGAACACTTGCGCAAGTTTCAGGAAGCGTGTGAAGGCAGTTATTGAGAAAGAAGGAGGACACATAGAATAAAAACATTTTCTATTATGTCAGTTTTCTCGTGGCAAATAAATTCTCATGACTTTCAATAAACTAATTGGTCATACACTGTCTTTCAATCCCTGCCTCAAAATATTGTAAATTTTGCTTCCCCACCCTGTACTGAGAAGCTACGGTAACCGCGGTAATAACTGTAAACAGCGGTCAGCAGAACAGAACCACCGCTGCCACCAGTGGAACCCAGCGGTCTTTCTGCCAAACTTATACAACTACTACTGACTATACAACTGACTATACAACTACTACTACTAACTACTGAACTAATAAGGATATAATTATGAATCCAGTTGCTAATGGTATGTTTTCATGGTCAAGGAATCTTAAAATATAGGTAAAATAAATATGGGACTAATATTTATGGTGGAAATCACAATATGGGGGAATTGTGCAAATCTCATGCAATTTGACTGAGGGATTTACAATGGGGTGTTCTATCAAATGGCAAAGACTGATCCGGATCTTTCAAAAAGTTATGGACAGATTTGGATGAAAATTTCTGGAAATATTGATACTGGAACAAGGAACAAATGATTAAATTTTGGTGGTGATCGGGGGGGGGGGGCACTGATCTGCCTTGGCGGAGGTCTGCGCTCTCAGAGTGCTTTTCTAGTTAATCAATGACTTTATTCTCATTAATTAGCAACTTTATTCTTGTTAACCCTTTCATGCATAGTGGTCACTACAGTGGACAGCTTTTCTCCAGCTGTTCTCTTGTATATTCATGTATTTTGTTGTTTTACTTCCATATCAGCCAAAACAGTGGACACTTATGCATCATCCTAAACACTGAAATTCATACCATTACTGTAAATTTGCTGTTCTAGATAAACTTGATCTGCGGTAACATGTTTGAGTGTAAATTAATTGCTTGTTATTGTTATTAAACTGCAATTAAAAGTTTTTTTTTTTTTATTATTGTTATTTTGCATAATATCTCCATGAAGTGAGTAATGACTAGTATTAGAGTATGTTAAAATGTGAGAAAACAACAGATTAGCAGCATTAAAAATGTTTTTATTTCATAGTTTTCACACAATATATCAGTAAATACGTTTCTTTACTTCCAAAATGAAATGCATGGTGTCCAGCTGAGTGGACATTTTTGGAACTGCATGAAAAATAGGTTCATAAAAACTAAAAAAAATTCAATTGCATTCTTTTTTTCATGTCTAAAGAATAAACACTCAGGAAAAAAATCTTGATTAAGGTTCTCGTAATTCATGCATGAAAGGGTTAAATAATAACTTTTTTAAAACTACGACTTTATTCTCATTAAATAACGACTTTATTCTCGTGGTGACAAGCGTTTTTTTTTTCTTATGTGGCCCTTGTTATGGAAATGTTCAACTGATAACCCACACACAAAGAGGAGGAGAGAAAGTTAGAGTTGAAATAAATAAATGCATTTATTGAGAAGTCAATCACAGAGAAACTCTATAAGTGAAGTCTGATTAAACAAGAGAAAACTAAAGATTATATAGAACCAAATCCAACCCTCTCAAACTATGATGTCATTCCTTACGTACATTGTACCACTCCCTACTACTCCTTCTCCGCTCCGTGAAGAGGTCATGATGACCTCTTCACTCTAACCTTGCTTGGATCCTATCTGGAGTGCAGGCGCCATCCTCTACATCTGTCTACACATTCAGACATTTAGGTGTTTGGGTTTTAACTCAAGGTAAGAACTCCGTTCCTGGGTTGGGGTTGTTACAGAGTGGTAAACATCACACATAATGAATAATGACTCAGCATTAAAAGAAGATATACTAACAGTATTAAAGATTATATTAAAAGTATAAAATATAAAGAGTATAAAATATAAAAAGTAAATTTTTCCACCACACCCTGATACTCCGTCGTAAGGAATGGTTAAATGTAGAGGTAAAATCCCCTTTTGAAGTCACGACACAAATAGTCGTAGTCGTTTTAAGGGTTAATCCGAATTGCCGGCAGGTGATTTTTGGTAGTGTGCCAGTGTTGGTACCAGTACAAACTGCAGCCCTGTGTTGCAGTATCTCCCCTGTGTGCCTTAATGCTGAGCTCACAGGCTTCAGACCGCGATGCTGCATTTGTATGCTCGACAACGCTCCGGATCCGAGCCCAGGGCCACGCTCAATTCTCAAAGGATGTTATGATGAGAAGTGAGGACACATGATCAGAGATGATGGGGAAACAAAAGCAGCCGTCCCACAAGTCTGACGAGAACCCTTTGGTCTCCGTCTAGTTATTTTCATCACCCTTATTGAAAGTTTGATCAAATATACTCACACTGGTGTTAAAAAAAAAACAAAAAAAAAAAAACCACACACCCCCATCAGTAGCAGTGCACTCAGATGGAACATTAACACAGCACATTATCAGAAAAGCTCAGCGGAGACTAGTTTTCTAAAGACGAAAGGGGGAGAAAAATTAAAGCAATGCCTTTTCCTTTAGTTATATGCATTCTCCTCACATCCATAACCAATGTGTTTCACTACCAAAGAATACATGTTCTTAGATGTAATTTACAAGGTATTCTAATTGAATGCATTAGACATACTGCTGACCAAAGTAGACTGAACCAGCACACACTGTACGCTGAATATATATTAAAGCTGCAGGAGAAACCAGGGAAACACATCCTGCATCCTCCTCCTGCAGCTCTCTCATCTCAGTCCAACTCAAAATTCTTAATATAAATATAAATAAATTCGGGCTGGGCAAGTTAACACGTTATTACCACGTTAACGCATTCATTAAATAACGCAGACAATTTTTTTTTTTTTTAATCTCCTGTTAATGCCGTTTTATTATAACTCCTATTATTCTGCTTCTGCTTGTGTGCGTGTAGCGATTAGCTCAGCAGATAGAGGGTGGGGAAGCAAAATTTACAATGAACATTTAGTTGTTTTTTCTCAGCAGGCACTACGTCAATTGTTTTGAAACCAAACATATATTGATGTCATAATCACACCTAACACTATTATCCATACCTTTTCAGAAACTTTTGCCCATATGAGTAATCAGGAAAGCAAACGTCAAAGAGTGTGTGACTTGCTGAATGCACTCGTCACACCAAAGGAGATTTCAAAAATAGTTGGAGTGTCCATAAAGACTGTTTATAATGGAAAGAAGAGAATGACTATGAGCAAAACTATTACGAGAAAGTCTGGAAGATACTATTAAAGAAGAATGGGAGAAGTTGTCACCCGAATATTTGAGGAACACTTGCGCAAGTTTCAGGACGCGTGTGAAGGCAGTTATTGAGAAAGAAGGAGGACACATAGAATAAAAACATTTTCTATTATGTACATTTTCTTGTGGCAAATAAATTCTCATGACTTTCAATAAACTAATTGGTCATACACTGTCTTTCAATCCCTGCCTCAAAATATTGTAAATTTTGCTTCCCCACCCTGTAGACAACAGGTTTACCAAGAAAAGCCAAAAACTTCTCTCCGAATCTTTTACTTGAGACTAGGGATGGGAATTGAGAACCGGTTCTTTTTTGAGAACCGGTTCCCAGTAGCTCGATTCCTTGGAATCATTTACCTGCCTGCTTAACGATTCTGCCTATCAATTCCGCCTTTGTTATGCGCGATGATGTCACACGTATGCTGCATTGTTTTGGTCAGAATGTAGCCAACATGGTGTTGAGGCAGAAACGGTCTAAACAGACGACACCAGGTCCACTGGAACACTGTCAAAGCTTCCATGTCTTCAAAAGGGTGGAATCCCTCCAACGTCCTCAAACATTTGTCCACAGCATGTGAATCATTTACAGCACAGGTGTCAAACTCCAGTCCTCGAGGGCCGGTATCCTGCATGTTTTAGATGTTTCCCTCTTCCAGCCACACCTGGTTCAATTAATGATCAGCTCATCATCATGCTCTGCAGAAGCCTGATAATGATGTGATGGCCTCCAGGTGTGATGGAAGAGGGAAACATCTAAAACATGCAGGATACCAGCCCTCAAGGACCGGAGTTTGACACCCCTGATTTACAGGAATGTCACGTATTTGATACTCTACTTAGCAGCGCTTGTGAATGTAGCAGCAGAGTGAACGCTGGTTCCGGTTCCGGTGTGGGCAACAAACGTTGGAACTCCTCAAATACAAGTTTCCGAAGGTAAGAAGGGAAAGGAAATGAGGTGCACAATGGGAGACAAGCCGAGCCGAGTCAAACTGGTTCCACGTATTAGAAATGCGGCAATAGAGGAATTGGTAAAGCGTTTTAAGTTTCACTTTCACATTTATTTATTTATTTTTACATGTCTGTTTATTTGGAATTGTACATTTCATTGTCAAAAACATAATCCCATATATTTACATCACCACTTCCTTAAACTATAGTTAACCCTCAGGTATCCGGGTGCGCCTTTTAGGCACACTTTGCACATTGTGTTAAAAAACTTCATATTATTTTTCACAATTTAAATAAGGTTAGAATTCAAAAGTGGTTCATTTTTGATCTTTTAAATTCTGGCCACCAACTAAAATTTGCACATTGTAAACAAAAGAAAATTACAAGACTAGCATCTGTCTCCCAAGTGTGCCTAAAACGCACTATTTCTTCCATTTGATCTGTATGATTAGGGCTGACCTTGATTTACGAAAATAAAATCAAATTAGAGCTGGAAAATAAATTAATATATAATATTTAATAGTTTGATTTATAGGTGTGCACTTTGGCACACTTGGTGACAGATGCTAGTATTTTTGAACATTTGACCTAGCGCCAAAAATAATAATGTAAATTAACCAGTGTTGTTGTTAATCATTGACATATGCCAGGCTGAAAAAATCAAATGTGATCCACTTTTTACGTACTACAGGGTGTCCCATGAGTCTTCATACATAGGAAAAATAAACGTTTCTTGACATAAACCATTTTTATTTATATAATATGCTCTATATGACTGCCATTTTGTCGGGAACACATTTCAATGCGTGTCTGCTGAAGAACTATAAAGAAGAAATATAAAGAAATACATGTTAGAACAATATATGTGTTGAATGTATTATGTCTCCTATGTATGGAGACTTATGGGACACCCTGTATATTGAAAAAAAAAAAAAAAATTGTGCTTTTTGCATCCAAAAAATGGTTTGTTTACATTACAAACACGGCATTTAAAGGGTTAAAAAATTTGACAATTACACTGGCTTACAAAGAAATGTTTTTTGCAAGTTGTCTAGGTTTTTTCAACTGAATTAGAACCATTTTGCACCGCTAAATCCAAAAATGACATCTGTTTTTCTCAATCAGGTCAGGTTTTTTTGCTAATTTGATTTTGAACAATTTGATCTTCTCACAAAATTGATTACATTTTTGTGACTTTATCAGTTGATTTTTTTTAATATATAGTTCTCACCCAAAATAGGTTTTAAGAGAAAAAAAAAAAATTTTCTAACAGGATTCCTGTTAGGTACAATGGTGTATTCACCGCAGATGTAGCAGAATACGTCAGGCTTATTTTTGCAAGATCTTCTAGTCGAAGCCATTTCATTCACCTGTAATATTAAAAAAAAAAACATTCATCATAAATTGGCAAAAGTAAAATCTTCAGAACTTGTTTATTGCAAGAAATATGAAAGAATTTTGTATCATATGATGTGAAAATGCCCATAAATATAAGCAAAAATGTTAAAAAGCCAATATGTAGCATTGTTCAGAAAGTTGACCTGATTGAGCAAAATGAATGTGATTTTTGGATTCAGCACACCAAAATGATCCTAAATCAGCTCAAAAAACTTAAACAATAAATTTGTTGTTGACCAGTGTTATTGAGTACTTGGTATTTTTATTTACGGCTCAAGTTGATGAAATAGAAAAAAGTGTAAAAGAATTAAAAACAACCTGTATGGAAATTTTTTTGACATTATTCCACAAATGTGCCAAAAAGGCACACCTGGTGCTTAGTAAGGGCCTTACTGGACAGGATACTGGAGGGTTAATACAGTTACTTGTTTTTTGTTTTTTTCTATACATGTTTTGCTGTATCCTCTCCGACACTGTCCATAACAGCAGCTTTGACAGCACAGGCAATAAATCATCCAAGGTTACTGGTACCCCCACCACCCCACCCCTCAGCTGAGTCTCTATAAATCCCATTTTAAGGAACATTTTGTCCACTGCGACAACAACTCTGAACACTTGACTCTAACTCATACTTCTTCTTGAATCTCCCCTGCCAATATGGTGTGTGGATCTCATCTCGTGTCTTCTGTGGATGCTCTTGTAAATATATAAATGCACCGTCTGTCAGGGATTGTTGTTGGACGGCATCTGTGAAGAACGTTTGCTGTCAAATGTGATGTTTTTCTGTCTGACACCGCTGATCTGAGCTCACCCACCACCATGCACTGACGGCGACTCCCACCACCTTGTTGTCAAAAATTATTCAGATTCTAACCGTATAAACGCACACCTTAGGCTTTGTTCGGTGTCCGTCCTGTGGTTACACGAGGAAACAAGGACTGGAGTTCGCATGCAGAGGTGAAGAGTGCATGAAATGATAACCGAGAGCTGTCAAGCGACTCGGTTTTTCCAGGTGAAAATAGATGAGAGAACTGCGTCACATCAGCCCGTGGCACTGCTTATTCTGGATGATGTGGCAAGTCAGGAGTTGGAGGCAAAATTGTTTCCTAGTTTAATGAACTCTTCACTTAACTGAATATTAACTCGTTATAGGACACTCATAGGAATACTCTGAAAGTCAAAAATTTAAACCATAGCGTGTTATTGGAGGACACAACAAGACTTTATTACTTTTATGAAATTCAAAAATTTGTATTTATGTAGAAAATCAAGGTTAATGAAGTTACCATATTTGGTTCCTTACCCATAAGTGACAAAAAATGACAACATCGCATAAGTATTTATAAAAAAAAAAAAAAAAATCCAAGAAAATCACATGTAAGGTGAAAGGAACATGTATTTTAGAACGTTAGACCAGTGTTTTTCAACCTTGGGGTCGGGACCCCATGTGGGGTCACCTGAAATATGTCATTAAAATTAAAACACCACACAATTTTCCTTATAAAAATTTTTTTTAAAGTGCATTATTTACATTATATAGCCTAAATGTTGTCTAAAATTAATGCTTATTTGCGACATAGTAAAACAAACTATTACATAATTGAAAACAAATTAATTTTAGCAAAAAAAAAAAGTCTCCATTTTGAATGTGTGGGGTCGCCATTAATATGTAATGTTAAAATGGGGTCACAAGCCAAAAAAGGTTTGGAACCACTGTATTAGACCAACATTAGTGCTGATCCAGACCCCTGTCCACATCCACATGATCCCTTTGAACATCATTCCTTACATTAGTACCATGAAGTAATGGTACTAAACAAAGCAGGTACACTACTGTTCATGCAGAGGTGGACCTTACAAGTGGCAAAAAAAAAAAAAAAAAAATCTAAGAAGTGTATATAAAAAAATACAAGAAAAACACTTGTAAGGTGAAAGGAACATGTATTTGAGAGCATTAGAACATCCCTTTTAGGACATTACAACAACATAAGTGCTGATCCAGACACCTGTCAACATCCACATGATCAATATCCAGAAATACACTATATTGCAAAAAGTATTGGCTCACCCATCCAAATAATCAGAATCAGGTGTTCCAATCCCTTCCATGGCCACAGGTGTATAAAATCCAGCCCCTAGGCATGCAGACTGCTTCTACAAACATTTGTGACAGAATGGGTCGCTCTCAGGAGCTCAGTGACTTCCATCGTGGAACTGTGATAGGATGCCACCAGTGCAACAAATCCAGTCATGAAATTTCCTGGCTCCTAAATATTCCACAGTCAACTGTCAGCTGTATTATAAGGAAATGGAAGTGTTTGGGAACGACAGCAACTCAGCCACGAAGTGGTAGACCACGTAAACTGACGGAGCGGGGTCAGCGGATGCTGAGGCGCATAGTGCAATGAGGTGGCCAACTTTCTGCAGTCAATGGCTACAGACCTCCAAACTTCATGTGGCCTTCAGATTAGCTCCAGAACAGTGCGCAGAGAGCTTCATGGAATGGGTTTCCGTGGCCGAGCAGCTGCATCCCAGCCATACATCACCAAGTGCAATGCAAAGCGGTGGATGCAGTGGTGTAAAGCACGCCGCCACTGGACTCTAGAGCAGTGGAGGCGCCTTCTCTGGAGTGACCAATCGCACTTCTCCATCTGGCAATCTGATGGACGGGTCTGGGTTTGGCGGTCGCCAGGAGAACGATACTTGTCGGACCGAATTGTGCCAAGTGTAAAGTTTGGTGGAGGGGGGATTATGGTGTGGGGTTGTTTTTCAGGAGCTGGGCTTGGCCCCTTAGTTCCAGTGAAAGGAACTGGGAATGCTTCAGCATACCAAGACATTTTGGACAATTCCATGCTCCCAACTTTGTGGAAACAGTTTGGAGCTGGCCCTTTCCTCTTCCAACATGACTGTGCACCAGTGCACAAAGCAAGGTCCATAAAGACATGGAGGACAGAGTCTGGTGTGGATGAACTGGACTGGCCTGCACACAGTCCTGACCTCAACCCCATAGAACACCTTTGGGATGAATTAGAGCGGAGACTGAGAGCCAGGCCTTCTGTCCAACATCAGTGTGTGACCTCACAAATGCACTTCTGGAAGAATGGTCCAAAATTCCCATGAACACACTCCTAAACCTTGTGGACAGCCTTCCCAGAAGAGCTGAAGCTGTTATAGCTGCAAAGGGTGGACCGAGGTCATATTGAACCTCACAGACTAGGAATGGGATGGCACTGAAATTCATATGTGAGTCAAGGCAGGTGAGCAAATACTTTTGGCCATATAGTGTATCACCCATGTGTGACAAATACAAAACCTCTGTTACAACCCATCTTCCAACGTGATATCAAGAATTATGTACAGATAACACGCCGCTTTTAATTAGCGTCTTATCTGTATGTGTTATAAGCTTTCCATGTGTACGTTCGTGCCGCGTCAAATACCATGCGATTAGCGAATAGGGTTACATTTAGGGTTAGGGCTTACGAATATGTAAACTCGGTGTACATAAACACGCGATCAAATGGCAATGAATAACACACGAAAGGATGAAAATGCGTACATATAGCACACAAATGCCATAAGAACTGGTGTGACATACAACGCAATTTCATGAGATCAGTCTGCATCTTCATAGTTCTGCACTGTGCCTGAGGATTTACTCTTTCTGGACTGATATTTTTAACATAATGTCTGAGGTCATGGGGATTATGATCAAGCCAGACCCTGGGGGATCTGAGACCTTCAAGACATTAAGCAAAGTACAACAAGGCTTTTATCTCATACAGTCTCATAATAGCAAAGAAACAGATTCTCACAGTATGGAAGTGTACAAATGTGCCCACGTCTAAGATGTGGTTAGAGGGTATAACTAACTTTCTCCATTTGGAAGGAATAAGATACATCTTTAGAGAAAGACTCCAACAGTTTAATAAAGTATGGCAACCCCTTAGGCTGTACCTTGTGAATACAGTCACAGTCTGACAGTCCGCCTCCTAGAGTGCACAGTATGGTTTTTGGATTGCTGGCCAAGTCTTTATGGGGGGGTGATGGGGTGGGGGTAAGGGGTTTTATTAGTCAACCTGTTATGTCCTTTGTTGTTATTGCGTTTGCTTACGTTATTAGTTCTATTTCCACTGTTACATTCAGTTTTATGCATTCTGTACTCAGTTGAATAAATGTATATTATTATTATTATTATTATTATTATTTATTTTATATTATCAAATCCCAATAAAAAAGATATGAAAAAATAAACATACACATTATCACTTTGAACATCATTACTTACATTAGTATCAAGGGATGGGAATCGAGAACTAGGGGTGTAAGAAAATATCGGTTCTGCAATATATCGGGACATTTCATTTTGTGATACTGTATCGATATTAAAAAGTGCTATATTGATATTCTTAGGTATTTATTCAAATCCAGATATGGCGGAGATTCATTTTTGTTTTTCTTTATTGTTTCCATCTTATTTATTATTAATTAACACTGTTTTATTAAATAATGGTTATTTGAAGCATCCTAAAAGCACTTTTTACTGTCTGAGAGAGACAGATGTTGGTTCCTTTGGAAATGAGGAGATTTAGAAAAATGTTCTGATATAGCATTAGATCCTGCTCTGATCAAATTAAAAATGTGTTTAGTGTTTGTATGTATTTCTGGTGTCATTCAATTCTTCAAGGAAATAATCTTAAAAAAAAAAGAAACCAAAAAAAAAAAACCTGCCTTTTTAACAGTGTCATGATATAACGGGATACATCATATCGTGATCCTAGTATTGTGATTTGTATCGTAATTGCAGATTCTTGCCAATACTCACCCCTATTAAGAACCAGTTCTTTTTGAGAACTGGTTCCCAGTAGCTCAATTCCTTGGATTCATTTGCCTGCCTGCGTAACGATTCTGCTTATCAATGACGTTGCACAATCATTGTTTTGGTTTAGAATGTAGCCAACATGGCGTTGAGGCAGAAATGCTCCAAAGTACGGCTATATTTGACGCGAAAAGATGACACCAGGGCCAACTGTAACATTTGTAAAACTTCTATTTCTTCAAAGGGGGGAAACTCCTCCAATATGCTCAAACATTTGTCCACACAGCATGTGATTCATTTGCAGGAATGTCACATGTTTGATACACTACTTTGCGATGCTTGTAAATCTAGCAGCAGAGCGAACACCAGGGCGTCATCCAGGCCCAGTTCTAGGTGTGTGTGGGGGTGACAACAAACATCCTGCCCCCTCAAATAAAAGTTTCCGAAGGTAGGGAAAAGGAAAATGAGGTTCACAACAGCAGGAGACATAAGTCGCTTTTCCATTGGACATCTGCACAAAACTTTACCAATATTTACTAAATGTCGAAAACACAGAGGTGCGTAATGTCGTTTTTTCCATTAAATCACAAATGGGATGATTTGTTTATTTATTATCACGAGATGACACGAGAAGTCATTCCATAAACATGGCGACAAACATAAATATGGTGTTGATTTACAGATATATTCATTATTATTATTATATATTACCCCTCTATCTTGTACTAAATTAAAAAATGATCGGGTTTCCTGGTGTGTCCACACATACCGCGACATGTTTCTTCTTTGCTTGTTATAACGTTCGTCAACATCCTTTTTTTTTTTTTTAATTCACCTGGCTCTAGTTGCAAAAAAGATCTTTCCATTACAGTTTTGCGTGATATACTATTTGCGCTATGCCCGAAAAACCACCTCTTTTAACTTTTAATCGAAAAATGAGACTTTGACGAAATTGTCGTTTTTCCATTAGGTAAATTTTTATGCTCAAGTCACATTTGCGCAATTTGAGGGTCAATGGAAAAGCAACTATAGAGGAATTGATAAAGCGTCTTAAGTTTTACTTTCACTGTACGGTGCTACCCACCCCCCCCCCCCCCCCCCCCCGGTGTCATCTGTTATTACCATCAGTGCATACTGTATATGTTCTATGTTTCTATTTTCTGTGCAAAGATGGAAATATTAGACAGTTGATGCAAACAAACCCATTTGTACTCTTTTAGTCCCTCACCCAATGAGAATCATTAAGAGAATCAATATGGAACAGGATCGATAAGCAAACTCAATAATGGAGTCGGAATCATTAAATTCTTACCGATTCTCATCCTTGTTAGTACCATTACTTCATGGTACCTAACAAAGCAGGTACACTCACTGTTCATGCAGAGGTGGACCTTACAGACCCTGTAGACCACATTGGACCTGAAATTATTGCCTCACTGTAACTGCTGCTGTCATTGTCTTGTAATGTGTCCGGAAATGACCAAAAATAGTCATTTGCCCGATAAAGGGTTGACTCTTTCTGTTTTCATGGCATGCTCTGTCAGAAAACATTTTGTGTTGTTTCAAGCCAGATCGACATTAAAAAGCAATTATTGAACTTCAGTAGAGCTTTTCTTTATAAATAAAAGTGAAATATAAATGCAAGTATTTGAACATGGGCTGGAAGACCTCTGCATGCACCTAATTTGCAGCTTGCGATAAGTTATGTAAGAGTAAGTTCAAAGCAAAAGACGAAGCTGTTTCTGGTATTATAAAGGTAACGAACCCCCTCCGAGCAGTCCTGTATGGAAGCAATAACACATTTAACAGGATAGAGGGATAAAGCATTTCTGTACAAGTCCTGCATCGCTTCATTCACGAGCAGAACAGACATGGTAATGAGCACATGAATAAAGAATGCAGATCAATTTTTAATGACACTCTGGCCCCTTTAGTTTGAAAATGATTTTTATGTCCGTGGCTGAGTTTTCTCCTTCTGAATCCCTGTTTTGCTTCCAGAAGGACTCGCTAATGTCCTATATTTCTGACTGCGCAAGCAAAGTGCTGCATAAACCTACATGCACCTGAATGTTTATGTGTGAAAGAGAGAGGGAAAGACGCAGGATGAATAATCACTGTGTACATGTACACAGAGAATAATCTAGCAGTAAAGTAATACAGACAAGATGGAGTAAAGAGTCGACTTTATTATTCGAGGGGAAATTTGGTTTGGAGCCAGGCAGTAAATGGATAATAAAAAAGATCACAGAGCAGTAACACGGACTTGTAATTAAGTTGGTGGTAGATACTAAATCAAATCTAGCTACAAAGAAAAAAACAGATAAAGCACATGGTTTAATGTTGATTTTCACGTTGCAAACTGATCTCAATAAATAGCACTGTATGTCACATCAGTTCTTAAAGCACTTGGCGTGCTATACCAACACATTTTCGACCTTTCACGTGTTATTCAAGGCCATTTGACTGCGTGTCAGTTTAAGCCAAGATCTCTGGTTTACATAACCTTAACCCCCAACCCAGGGCTTAGTTTGAGCTGGATCCAGCAGGATCAGGATCTGACACCTCCAACTTCAGATCTGGAACCTATGTCATTGGATCTGGCACCTCTATGAAAAAGTAGGACCAATGGCCCTGTAGCTTACCGGCCAAATTAAAAGCTTTGGGAAATGGATCCAGATGCCATTTATTATCACCCAGTTCTGTGTATTTATTCTATTACAGAAATAGCCCATGTTTTGGTCATATTCCAATCAGATCTGTAAAAAATTCTAATTCCAACTTGATATCATTGATACTGATTTATTGGATCAATCCACTTCCTATCTGTTATAATGGGGAAATTTTTCAAAGTCGCACCAAATCCAGAATCAGATCTGGATCCAAATAATTTCAATACCTTGTGTTAACATCATCATACAGAAGCTGTATACCAAGTTTGAAGTCAGTCAGAACTGGAGTTTCAGAGAAGAAGACGATTGAATGTTTTCCCCATAAGAGCCCATGTTAAATTTTCTGTAAGTTCCCAGATCCAGAAGAAGATCCTGATCAGCATGTGGACATTATGTTTTGGTCATCTCCCCATCAGGGCTGGACTGTAGAAATTTACACTGGATATCATTTATATTTACTGAGTTATTGCATCGATCCACTTCCTATCTCTTATAATGGGGAAATTTTTCAAAGTCGCACCAAATCCAGAATCGGATCCGGATCCAAATAATTTCACTAACTTTTGTTGACATCATCATAAAGAAGCTGTAGACCAAGTTTGAAGTCAATCAGAACTGTAGTTTCGGAGAAGACGATTGAAATATTTGTAACGGATGACAGACAACGACGATGGACGCCACATGACGACAATAGCTTATGGCATGTCGAGGCTAAAGACGTTCATTTTGTCTTCTGTTTATGTAAATATACTATTTTCTTTTGTTCAGACAAGGAATAACATCTAAAAACTATTCCTTGTCTGAACAAAAGAAAATAGTATATTTATTTATGGCATGTTGGCCGGTAAACTAATAAAAATAAATTGCCTAAAGGAAAAAAAAAAGTTTATTTTTATCTGTCTTGTTAATCTTTATTCCTTTTATTCCCCATCGAAGTTACACAAAAATCTTGCGTTCAGTTGCATTTAAGGGAAACAAGGACTTAACAGGGACAGTCTAAAATGCATAATGTAAAAACGTAGCTTAGTGTCCGAAAACAGTGATCAATCATCACCAAATTATGCGTGGACATCTCTAATGTCACATCATGTCAATCAATCAATCAAATTTTATTAATATAGCGTCAAATCATAACAAGTTATCTCATGACACTTTACATGTCGAGTTGGTCGAAACCAGACTCTGTCACATCATGTATGTGTGGACACACCAGGAAACTCAATCATTTTTTAATTTAGTATGAGATAGAGGGGTAATATGTAATAATAATGAATATATCCATAAATCAACATGATATTTACATTCGGCACCATGTTTATGGAATGACTTCTCATGTTATTTCACGATAATAAATAAAAAAATCATTGTATGTGTGATTTAATTGAAAAATCCACATTATGCACTTCTGTTTTTTCGACTGTTAGTAAATATCTGTAAAGTTTTGCACATATGTCCAATGGTAAAGTGACTAATGACATCAAATCCACCCCTTTGAGGTGTGTTGTCTTTTTATTTACATGTTTTCACAGTCTAATAGTTCAATAATTTCACAACAAACTTTGACTTTCTCGACTTTTAAAATTCATTCATTTTCCGAAATTCTCAGTCTTTGAGAGGTTGACGGGGTGCAGGAGCCTATTCTGAATACAAATGGGTGAAGGTGGGGTACACCCTGGAGTTCATTGCAAGTACAATTATCTTTGAACTTGACAAACATATCTGTAAATGGTGACCTAATTCAAAGGGGGTGATGATTGACAGGCGGAAGGGGTTGGATTTCAGTTCTCTATTACGTAAAGTCAATAAAGTCGAAGTTCTGCTCTGTCATCTGTCATCGATGCCACACACACAAAAAAAGTCAAATTCTGATTGATCTGTTGGTGAGTTTCCAAGAAATATCTGAAAATTCACCTCATTTGTCTGAGGCTTATGTTGTCATGCATTATTTGTTGTGTATCTTCCCCATTTCGGCGCACGCCATCAATATCAAACACTCAAACTGAATTATAAAGAGCAAGATACATATCGGTAAAGTTTTATGCACATGTCCAATGGAAAAGCAACTATTGATGTCAAATCCACCACTCTGAGGTGTGTTGTCATTTTATTTACATGTTTTCACAGTCTAATAGTTTCACAACAAATTTTGTCTTTCTTGACTTCCGAAATACTTAGTCTTTGAGACGGTAACAGGGTGTCGGAGCCTATATTGAATACAAATGGGTGAAGACCCTGGAGTTTATTGCAAGTACATCTTTTAAGTATCTTTTAACTTGACAAAAATATCTGTAAATGGCGACCTGATTCAAAGGGGGTCAGTGGACCACAATCTCATGACTGACAGGTGGAAGGGGTTGGACCTCAGTTCTCTCTTACATAAAGTCTAAGTTATGCCCCATCATCTGTCATCGATGCCACACACAAAAAAGTCCAATTCTGATTGATCTGTTCATGAGTTTCCAAGAAATATCTGAAAATTCACCACATTTGTCTGAGGCTTATGTTGTCATGCATTATTACCTCCACCAGGAAGTGTTGTGATCACTTTGCTTTGTGTGTTTGCGTGTTTGTTTATTTGTTAGCAAGATAATTCAAAAAAGTTATGGACGGATTTTCAGGAAATTTTCAGGAAGTGTTGATACTGGCACAAGGAGCAACTGATTAAATTTTGGTGGTGATCGGGGGTGGGGGGGGCAGATCTGTCTTGGCGGAGGTCTGCGCTCTCCGAGTCCTTTTCTTGTTACCTCCGCCAAGGAGGTTATGTTTTTGTCGGCGTTGGTTTGTTTGTCTGTTTGTGTGCAAGACAACTCAAAAAGTTATGGACGGATTTGGATGAAAATTTCAGGAAATGTTGATACTGGCACAAGGAACGAATGATTAAATTTTGGTGGTGATCGGGGGTGGGGGGGCCCACGGGGGGGCCCACTGATCGGCCTTGGCGGAGGTCTGCACTGTCTTTTCTAGAAAAGCACTCGTAGAGCGCAGACCTCCGCCAAGGCCGATCAGTGGGCCCCCCCACCCCCGATCACCACCAAAATTTAATCATTCGTTCCTTGTGCCAGTATCAACATTTCCTGAAATTTTCATCCAAATCCGGGGCACTGATCTGCCTTGGCGGAGGTCTGCGCTCTCCGAGTGCTTCTAGTTATTTACACGTTTTCACAGTCTAATAGTTCAATAGTTTCACAACAAATTTTGTCTTTCTTGACTTCCGAAATATTTAGGCTCTGACAGGTTGACGGGGTGCAGGAGCCTATATCGAATACAAATGGGTGAAGGTGGGGTACACCCTGGAGTTCATGGCAAGTACAATTATCTTTTAATTGACAAACATATCTGTAAATGGCGACCTGATTCAAAGGGGGGTTTGGGGGGGTTTCTTGCCATTGAGCACAGTCATGATTGACAGGTGGAAGGGGTTGGACTTCAGTTCTCTATTACATAATGTCAAAGTTGTGCCCTGTCATCTGTCATCGATGCCACACAAAAGAAAAAAAAAAAACAAGTCAAATTCTGATTGATCTGTTGGTGAGTTTCCAAGAAATATTTGAAAATTCACCCCATTTGTCTGAGGCTTATGTTGTCATGCATGGACTGTTTTACCACTCAGAACTTGGCAAAACAGCTTTTTCCTGCGATGGACCTTGCTCATGGAACAATTTGCAAAACTCACTTCAGCTTCAGCATTTAACTACCTTGGGTGATTTCAAATCTCTTCTATCAAACTGTCTAACAGAAGTGTGTAACAGCTATTCTTAAACTGGTTTTTAGCTTTTATGTTTCTGGTTATTTTATGTTGTCTTAACTGTATGTAGTTTTATACTCTGTTGGTTCATTTGTATTGTACTGATGTGCCTCTTGGTCAGGTCTACCTCGAAAAAGAGATTTCATCTCAAGGGACTTCCTGGTTAAATAAAGGTTAAAAAAAAAAAAAAAATGTTGTGTATCTTCTCCATTTTGGCGCACGCCATCAATATCAAACACTCAAACTGGATTATAAAGCGCAAGATATATCGGTAAAGTTTTACGCAGATGTTCAATGGAAAAGCGACTACTGACGTCAAATCCACCCCTTTGAGGTGTGTTGTCTTTTTATTTACATGTTTTCACAGTCTAATAGTTTAATAGTTTCACAACAAATTTTGTCTTTCTTGACTTCTGAAATATTTAGGCTCTGAGAGGTTGACGGGGTGCAGGAGCCTATCTCGAATACAAATGGGTGAAGGTGGGGTACACCCTGGAGTTCATGGCAAGTACAATTATCTTTTAATTGACAAACATATCTGTAAATGGCGACCTGATTCAAAGGGGGGTTTGGGGGGGTTCTTGCCATTGAGCACCGTCATGATTGACAGGTGGAAGGGGTTGGACTTCAGTTCTCTATTACATAATGTCAAAGTTGTGCCCTGTCATCTGTCATCGATGCCACACAAAAGAAAAAAAAAAAACGGTCAAATTCTGATTGATCTGTTGGTGAGTTTCCAAGAAATATTTGAAAATTCACCCCATTTGTCTGAGGCTTATGTTGTCATGCATTATTTGTTGTGTATCTTCTCCATTTTGGCGCACGCCATCAATATCAAACACTCAAACTGGATTATAAAGCGCAAGATGTATATCGGTAAAGTTTTATACAGATGTTCAATGGAAAAGCGACTACTGACGTCAAATCCACCCCTTTGAGGTGTGTTGTCTTTTTATTTACATGTTTTCACAGTCTAGTAGTTTAATAGTTTCACAACAAATTTTGTCTTTCTTGACTTCTGAAATATTTAGGCTCTGACAGGTTGACGGGGTGCAGGAGCCTATCTCGAATACAAATGGGTGAAGGTGGGGTACACCCTGGAGTTCATGGCAAGTACAATTATCTTTTAATTGACAAACATATCTGTAAATGGCGACCTGATTCAAAGGGGGGTTTGGGGGGGGTTCTTGCCATTGAGCACAGTCATGATTGACAAGTGGAAGGGGTTGAACTTCAGTTCTCTATTACATAATGTCAAAGTTGTGCCCTGTCATCTGTCATCGATGCCACACAAAAAAAAACGGTCAAATTCTGATTGATCTGTTGGTGAGTTTCCAAGAAATATTTGAAAATTCACCCCATTTGTCTGAGGCTTATGTTGTCATGCATTATTTGTTGTGTATCTTCTCCATTTCGGCGCACGCCATCAATATCGAACACTCAAACTGGATTATAAAGAGCAAGATAAAAGAGCGAGAGAAAACAAAACTATACCACCACCGGCAGCAGCAGCGGCTTCAGTTCAGCGTTAGAACTGCACACACACACACACACACACACACACACACACACACACACACACACACACACACACACACACACACACACATACTTCCACACATCTCTATTCCCACTTTCGTCAGGGGAGAGTCTGTCTTCTCTCTGCAGCAGCCTCCTCTTTCCCATCGCCCTCACTCTCTCCCTCTCTCTCTCTTGCTTTGTTCATGCTGTGTTTGCTATGCTCTCTGTCTGAAGCAGCGCCACACTGGAGCACTAATGAGCAGCAACCCAGCACAGATCTCCCATCAGCTGAGGAGCAGCAGCAGCTCTGACAAGCATCTGAGGCAACCAGATCCAGCGCTGATCTGCAGTCAGCGGGGAGGCAGGCGTTAAAAAAAAAAAGAAAGAAAGAAAAAAATCACTTGACAGCTCTGGGAAAGGCGTGTGTGAGAGGTCGTGAGGTGGCTTCAGAGGCAAATTAACAGCCAGTCAGTGACACAGCGAGAGCAGAGGAGGCTTCTCGACACTTAGATTTTGACCCTCGGTGCACTGAGACGGAGGACCTTTACCCTCACAGAGGAACCCAACCATGGAGGAGATGCTCACCTGCAGCCGAAGCCCTTTCTCCCAGGTTTTTGGGCGTCAGGGACAGCTCATGCAAGCCAGTGAGTTCCAGCAACCTCTTTAAAGTTTGCAAAAAATATTAAACTTTTATCCGTCTTGTTTAATTCTGATTGACTTTCAGACTTAATTGCATGCTGTTAGTTGATGTTCTTCTTGAAATCTTTCATGAAGTCGACTTTTTTTTTTTTTTTTTTTTTTTTGGGATGCCACCATGTTTAAATTTAATTCAATAAACTGCTCGAGAGGCAACGGTTAAAAATGTTTGCCCCACTTTCATTGAACACCAACAGGACAGGCTATGTATATATATATATATTCTTTAGATCATGACAGGTTTCATTGTGCAGCTTGTGCATGTCGTACTAAGCTTTAAATTTTTCATAAGGTGCAATATTAGGATCACATTTCTGGAAATACTAAAGGAAATCACCATGAAAAAGGAGATAATTCATAATTCAGAACAGCATTCATCGCAGCATGGCTTTTATACTTCAGCCATAAACCATGACAAACAGTATGTGAATGCCTGTGATATTTATATTGAGTCATTTCCAGTGCGATACAGTTTGACAGGTGTGTTAATGCTGATAGATCCCGATGCTGCTTTCATGAGCGGGGGGGAGATGTCAGGTGTGATGTGTGTTTGATGGTATGTGTGCAGCGTCGGACTCGCACAGAAACTCACTTTCATGCACATTGGTCCAGTCTTTGATCTCTGTCTGACCTGTCTGTCTGAAAAAGGAAATGCAATAAATGGTTACCGGACTAAAATCGCGGCTACATTTCGGACACAACGGCAGAAACACCTGTGAAGTGCGATGTAATCCCAACATTGTTTGTGCAACAGTGGGGTTGGTTTCCATTCTCTAAAGATAACTGTTCTATTAAATGTGTTTGCATTAACTCAGACAAATATCTCATTATATGCGTCTCCTGCTGCAACAACTCTGCAAATTAATATTTTCTATTTCGCAATATGTGCTACTGAGGCGCTGTTGGGTAAATTAGAAGTGGAAAATGGATATTTGCTCATGTACACTTGTGTTCTTTTTGAGAAACAGTTAAACTATACACTATTACTACATTAAATATGACTGTCTACTGTATTTTCTGTGGGTGCCAGACACCCACAACTCCCATTCAGATTCCTCTCATGTGGGGGCACATATGTATAATATATGGGACTTGCATCAGTGTGAAGTGTTATGTGCCTCAGGTGGATTTTGGTTACACAATGTCACGTACTTTATGTAACAAAATGGTGCCCTTTGGCAACAGCTGGCCTCGTTGAGAATGCACTGGCTTATGATATCTACCGCTGCCGCCGAGGTGATGCGACTCCTGTCTGTGTCTGTCTGTCTATCGGCAGAATTCTGCAAAAAAAATACTGTTCTGGTTTTCATTGATCTTGCAATGGCTTACATCAGGGCTATTCAGCTATATTTTCCTATGGGCCAAACTGTCAGAATGCGATAGACTGTGAAACCCCAGTTGTATTACTTTAACATTGGATGTACAAATTGACACATATCGCCATCACATTTTCAACATTTTTTATTTAAAGAGTGATATTTTGCTTGTTTTGAAAAAATAGGATCATGCATTTTCAAACACTACCCTGTGGTCTACATAAACTCTAAATGCTATGCTGGGGTCTGAATTCTTCATTAATTCAACTCCACACGTCCATCTTTAAAGGTGCGGGAGACTTTCGTGACCAATTTTTCATCAAATCTGTCAAACCTCAGTCATATCCTCAGTATCATGAATCTGTAAGTCTTTCTGTGATTACTCACCTGAATCTCTTGAATTACGGTGAAAAATTTTAGTGCCATCCACCATAAACAAACCATGTGTTTACAAACAGAGCTGGGAGGTAACTCGGGCATCTTCGGAATTTTGTCCCGACGTACAGTGTGGGAAACTGAGGTTCGCGCAGCCGCCTGACAGCAGCAGCGCAACCATGTGATATTATATGGATGAAACAAACATGACGCGGAAACAGCTGAAACGCGGAAACGGCTGGAGGGATATGCACAGAGGGAAGGGAGCTCCTGCCGTTTCCACCTTGTGTCTGTTCCAGCTGCCGCTGCCAGGTGGCTGCGCGAGCCTTCACTTTCCAAAATGCACATTGCGACAAAATTCCGAAAATGCCCGGGTGACTTCCCGGCTCTATTTGTAAACACATGATTTGTTTATGGTGGATGGCACTAAGGAACTGTTCACCGTAATGCAAGAGATTCAGGTGAGTA
The DNA here is from genome assembly GCF_902148855.1 of Sphaeramia orbicularis. Classification (NCBI taxonomy): domain Eukaryota; kingdom Metazoa; phylum Chordata; class Actinopteri; order Kurtiformes; family Apogonidae; genus Sphaeramia; species Sphaeramia orbicularis. Next base: position 11,039,245 of record NC_043963.1, on the reverse strand, counting down.
ATCACAGAAAGACTTACAGATTCATGATACTGAGGATATGACTGAGGTTTTACAGATCTGATGAAAAATTGGTCACAAAAGTCTTCCGCACCTTTAAATCACTGACAGAAAATTCCAGTTCTTTGAAACTGGAGCCTTTATTGGTACTTCTTAACAACCCCAAAAATTCTTTCAAATATCAATTTCCATGTATGAGTTTCAATTTTGTATCATATTTGATACATCAGGTCTCAGTGTTCAAGTATTATTATTTTTGAACAAACAAAAACATAATATGACACAAACATGTTTACCAAACTGGCAATTCCTTTTCAAAATTGTCACAGTTCTTCCTCCTTCCTCATTAATGACAGTCTTGTAGTGTCACTGGAAAGGTCTCTGGTGAACGAATCCCTCCCCCTGGTGGATTATCTGTGTATTGCATGTATCTAATTGTATACATCAGGTTTTTCAAGAAAAAAAAAATATCACACTGTTCATGTAGAGGGCTTCAGAACTCATGTATCAAATATGATACGTTTGGCGTTATAGGGTTAAACGCAAATGAACCACTTCACATCCCACCCCCTCCAGGTTGGGGTAGCCTCCAGGGTAGAGGGCCTGTGGGCCGGTCCAATTTGATTGATGGGCTGGTTCTGGTTTGCGGGCCACCTGTTGAATAACCCTTGCTTAGACCAAGAATGGGCTTCTTATGCAGTATTTTCTGCATGTCAAGAGGGTTGCAGTAGTGTTTAGACTTTGTGAACTGCTTCTAATACATGTCATTGATGCCAAAATGGCTGCTCTTTGGTGAAAAAGTTAAAAAAAAAAAAAAAAAAAAAAGATTTTAAGATCACTACAAGTCTGTTCATGTTGAAGCTCCATCCCTGAGAGAGAACACTAGAACAATACATGAAGAGCTTTAACAGAAACTGTGATTTTCTTACCTTTACGTGTAATTACGTGTAATGATTTAATACCACAATTCAAAAAGGATCTGAAATATTTTGGTGGATGTTGACGGACTTCACCTCTCTACTTCCATGCGATAGAACCTCGACTCTTTTCTGTCTTTCTAACAGAAGTTGGACCTTTCCTTCTTCATTCATTATTAATAAATAAAACTTACGAAAGTATAGCCTTTCTGATGACATGTGTCAACGATGGAAGTAATTTCTTTCAAGTGAACTGAACTTCAGAATCAGAGAAAGAATTCTATTGAAAGGTTTATTTCTAAGAACTCTTTCTCTGTCATTACCTCTTCAGTAAGACAGGGTTCAGATCGAACTGGATGACTATTTTTTCCAATTTAAATGACTGACAGGGATATTCACAATTAGACAAAGTGCTCAAATGTTCATGCATTAACTTGTCAGAGATAAGTGCATGCGTTTTGCTCGTCCATTTTATTAGATGAAGACTCAATTTGCACATTTAAAGGTACAATATGCAAAGTCACTTCTAAATGATTATTAGTCTAAAGTGAGATTTTTTTAACCCATAAGGACCCAGTGTGACTTTTTTCAGTATTTAACCTTTGCTATATGATTTATCACCATTTATTATAATATTATCCTCTGAATTTGGCTTTTTATTTTTTTCAGTGAAAATCATCTATTTTCCTATGTTTATTTGACTGATCATGTAAGTGTTCATAAAAGCTCAGAGTAAAGTCAAAGGTTGTTAAATCAAAACAGAAAAAACTGATGAAAAACTGACTTTTTCAGTAAAATCTCTCATTAACTGAACATAAACCCAGTGTGTCCATCCACTGTCATTGATCCAACTTCATTGGTTTTAGTGGTGAATCAACATTGTAGAAGATGACAGTGTTTCCATGGTAACTACGGAGCCTATGAACATCCAAATGGGTCATATCTGTTGACAATGAAAAAAATGAATAACTGTATTTTACACCAATGATTTACATGCATTGATAGGATTATTGAATCAACAGTTTAGATCAGTAGGTGCTTTTGGTCGATGGTTGATGTTTGGGTCTTCATGGGTTAAATAGTGACTCCAACATAGACTTCATGTCAGGAATCTTGCATATTTATCTGTATATGCAGGGTGCAATTTGTTGGGTTGCTTCTGCTACTTCTGCTCTTTTATTCCTTCAGCTATCACACTTTTAAACTCTGACGGCAGCAATTTTAGTCATTTTATTTGAGATCTAATTATTTATTTATTTTTTATGTTAGCAGAAGCAATAGCGTCTTTTAGTCTACATTGGTATTAATTGATTATTTATTGTTGATTATTTAAATGCATTTATTCGTAGTTGCTTTCAATGATCTTGTATTTGTACACAGATTTATTTATGTTTGTCACATTGCACTTTGGATGTGGGCTGATGTCTGTGGTCAGCTGCAAATGAATTGCCCATATGGGATAAATAAAGTTTTCTGAATCTTAATCTGCTCGATGAATTTCATCCTCAGGGGGGTGGACAACCAACCAGTGTAAATAACAGGCAGGTTGTGACAGTTTTCTTCCACTTATAACCTACATTACTGCCACTAACATTCACCTGAACCGAACTGTCGGCAGTCTCAGAATTCGCGAACGACCCCATGCCGTAAAGGGGTGTGGGGGGTAAACATGACAAATTCATGCCCAGCATTTGAGTGTCCAGTGGATACAGGTGTCAAACATGTGGCCCGGGGGCCAAATCTGGCCCGTCAAAGGTTCCATTCCAGCCCACGGGATGAAAGTGCAAAAATGAACCTGAACAGTCCAGGTTGTCCAAATCATTTTGGTTCAGGATCCACATACAGACCAATGTGATCTACAGTAAAAATAACAACACAATAACCCATAAACAATGACAACAAGAATTTTTTTTGTGAAAAATTATGTGCAAAAAATTTAAGTGAAAAAAAATAACATTACACTGTGAAAATATTTACACTTACAAAACTATTCTTTCACAATAAAATGCAAATAAATACATAAATAAAAACAAAGATGAACAACCCAAAATGTGCAATTTGAACAATATTCTGCCTGTTACTAAATGTTTTTTGCATTTATAGATCCACTGTGATCTGTAGTTGTATTAATAAGAGATGTAATACTGTAGAAATTGTTCAAATTTTAGTTCCAAACTCCAAAATTTTAACACTATTCTGCCTGTTACCAAATGTTTATGTAACACTGTGTGTAATGTACATGTATAAATAATAAGCCAAGGCATAATATTGTTAAAATTGCACTAATTTTTTCAAATGAAATTTCAGTTTTTTTTCAGGTTTTTTGTAAAATGTAAATATTTTCATAATTAGTTTTTTTTTTGTACTAAAACACAATGAAAACATGGATTTGTCATTATTTATAGGTTATTAAGTCATTATTTTACTGGTCTGGCCCGCTTAAGATCAAATTGGGCTGAATATGGCCCCTGAACCAAAATGAGTTTGACACCCTTGGGTTAGAAGTTGTGAAAATTTCGTGTAAGATCCACTGTATAATAGAGGAATAGAATGTGGGAGTTAGACGTTGAAAGTAAGTTTCACTTTTGGTTTGCATTGTATTGACTCAGCCCTGAGTATTGTAAAGAGGAGTTGATAACGTTATTTATCTTGTTGCTTTTTTTTTTTTTTTCTTTTGTTTGGGGGGGTGGTTTGGTACGTTTGTTGTATGGTTTGTTGGTATATGTTGTGTCTGTGTAGCTCCCTGTGTATGGGTACATGTTTGTGTAAATGTATAATTTGAAATAAAGAAAAAAATAAATTAAAAAGAAAAAAAAAGAAGTTGTGAAAATTTCGTGTAAGATCCGCTGTATAATAGAGGAATAGAATCTGGGAGTTGGACATTAAAAGTAAGTTTCACTTTGTTTCACACCAGCTTTAGTTACGATAGTTATGGACCGCACCCCCTGGTATATAACCCCTGCCCCCGACAAAAAATCCCCGCTGGGTTTTGATAAATCACACACAAATGCGCACACAAATCACACCTTTTATATGCAACATATGATCCAGTATATGTACCACATGGCTGAGGTGTATTATTATTATGTCCCTATAAATGTAATGATTAATGGCTGAGTCCCAAAGGGCAAGTACCTTAGCTCCACAGTGAAGCCAATTTGGAAGAATCTTAATGTAACACTGCAGACCACTGCTAGGATTTGCTCCAAAAAGCTCTGGCTGCCATATATTTAGACTTCACCTCTCCCTAAAAACACTCAGTCGAGGACTCATTGCAGTCTCTTTGTTTTTATTTGGAGCCTCTAATGTGTGATCTGGTCCATCTTTTTTAAAAAAAAAAATCCTATGTTAATAAGATCTCAGGCTAAAAAGCAGCTTTAAATTGTGGACACTATTACTGTGGTTTATTGTCTTTGCACCTTAGATGATATATGACATGGATTTATCAGAAAACTAGATTGTTTTTCATTTTGTCACCACCAGGGGGCAGCCATTTTGAAACCATCTAGTGAACAACGTGGTATCGTGAATTGCGTACAGAAAACACGCCACTTTTAATTGACATGTTATCTGTATGCATTATAACCTTTCAGCATGTATATTTATGCCATGTAAAATAGCGTGATTAGCAGCTAGCGCGATTAGCGGATAGGGCAGTGTTTTTCAGCCTTGGGGTCGCCTGGAATTCAAATGGGGTCAACTGAAATTTCAAGTAATTGATAAAAGTTAAAAAAAAAACAAAACGTACTAATAGAAAATATATGGTGAGTTGAGAAAGACAATACAAATCCATAAAAGACATGACAAACTTTAGCTGAAACTGAAGCACTGTGGTTCTGTTTATCTGTCAAATGTTCATTGTGGTCGGTTTCAGATGCTGCAGCTCTTTCATAATTCACAGTTTGAGTTCTTGTTTGTTCAGTATTAATTGTCAGCCTTGTAAATACAAGCTGGACTGACTGTACATATCCTGACCAAGGAAAAATAAAGTTCTCCCTTTGTGCAGTAATCTACACCTGGCTTTACTGCCTCTGTCCATAATAATATACATTATATAGACTAAATGTCGTCTAAAATTAATGTTTATTTACAACATAGTATTGCAAACTATTACATGATCAAAAACAAATTCGTTTTAGCAAAAATATGTCTCCGTTTTGAATGTCTGGGGTCGCCAGAAATTTGTGACGTTAAAATGGAGTAAAAAAAATTTTGGGAACCACTGGTCTAATGTGTGATCTGGTCCATCTTTAAAAAATGTCTGTTAATACGATCTCAGGCTAAAAAGCAGCTTAAATCCTGGACACTGTTACTGTGATTTATTGTCTTTGTACCTTAAATGATATATGACACTGCAATAAACCTTGATATTTGCATGGATTCTTCAGAAAACTAGATTGTTTTTCACTTTGTCACCAACAGGGGGCAGCCATCTTGAAAACTCCTAGTACACAAGGTGATGTCATGAATTGCGTACAGATAACACGCCACTTTTAATTGGCGTGTTATCTGCTTGCATTATAACCTTTCAGCATGTATATTTATGCCGTGTAAAATAGCATGCCATTAGCGTGATTAGCGGTCAGGGTTAGGGATTAGCGGCTAGCGCATTGACACGCCATCAAATGATGTTAAATAACACGTGAAAGGATGAAAATGTGTATGTTGTGCCAAATTCTACTCCCTGCCGAAAACTGCTCCCACTTCCTAAATCAGCCATGGAGAGGACAATGTGCACCAAATTCACCCTGTCACAACTCTTTCTCCTTTCTTCCTGTAGGGTATGAAATTAATTTTGAATTATTCAACCTCTTAACACATTCATGGCTGTGTAGCAATTAAGTAATGAATAATAATGTAAGATATTGCAGTTATGTTTTTTTATCTGGTTAACCCTCTGGTATCCCGTCTAGCAAGGCTCTTACTAAGCACCAAGTGTGCCTTTTTGACACACTTGTGGAATAATGTCAAAAAAATGTCATGCAGTTTGTTTTTAATTCTTTTACACTTTTTTCTATTTCATCAACTTGAGCCATAAATAAAAATGCCAAATACTCAATAATTGTCACATTTTTTTAACCCTTTAAATGTTGTGTTTGTAATGTAAACAAACCATTTTTTTAATGCAAAAAACACTTCTTTTTTTTCCAATATACTACATAAAAAGTGGATCACATATTTGATTTTTGCAGTCTGGCATATGTCAGTGATTAACTCCAACATCGGTTAATTTGCAGTATTATTTTTGACGCTAAGTCAAATGTTCAAAAATACTAGCATTTGTCACCAAGTGTCCGTAAAGTGCACACCTATAAATCAAACAATTAGATTTTATATATTGATTTATTTTTCTGCTCTAATTTGATTTTATTTTTGTAAATCAAGGTCAGCCCTAATCATACATATCAAATGGAAGAAATAGTGCGTTTTAGGCACACTTGGGAGACAGATGCTAGTCTGGTAGTTTTCTTTTGTTTACAATGTGCAAAATTTAGTTGGTGGCCAGAATTTTAAAGATCATGCAAAAATGAACAACTTTTGAATTCTAACCTTATTTAAATTGTGAAAAATAATGTGAAGTTTTCTAAAATCAAGTGCAAAGTGTGTCTAAAAGGTGCACCCGGATACCAGAGGGTTAATATTAAATAATGCGCAAACTGTAAGGTATATAAAGCTTTCTAAAATTAAATCTTAGACACACAACACACAAAATATATAACAATAAAAGCAGATACTGTCGAAAACTACATCACCTGCAGCTGGGATGCAGTTTTCGGCACAGAGCAGAATTCGGCACCAGATATTACCGAAAACTGCATCCCCCATTACAATAAGTTTGCGAAGCTACAGGAGTGAAATGACTTAAGCAGTACACATTTGGAGCTATTCTGGTGTGACAGGGTGAATTTGGTGCACTTTGTTCAATTCATTGCTGATTTAGGAAGGGGGAGCTGTTTTCTGCAGCTGCTGTGTGATGCAGTTTATGGCAGGGAGTAGAATTCGGCACAACAGCGTACATATAGCACGCCAAATGCAATAAACTGGCGTCAACATCAGTCTGTAGTGAAAGACATCAGTGGCTGGGTTTTATCTGTACTGTTTGACTTTTTCCGTACAGCTCCATCACAGGCTGCATTGATTCAACTTCACATAAACAACCTCATAACAGGATGTAATATGATTAAACAGTGTCCTTTCCCTTTAGATCAGGGGTCTCAAACATGTGACCCAGGGGCCAAAATTCGGCCCACCAAAGGGTCCGATCCGGTCCGCGGATGAATTAGTGAAATACAAAAATGACACTGAAGATATTAACAATCAAGGATGTTAAAATAATTTTACATCATTTTGATCTAACGTGGGTCAGACCAGTAAAATACTATCATAATAAACTATAAATAATGAAAACCACATATTTTTCTTTGTTTTAGCGTAAAAAAAGGAAATTTACACGAAAATGTTTACATTTACAGACCAGCCTTTTACAAAAAATGTAAATAACCGGAACAAATATGAACAACCTGAAATGAAAAAAGAGAATTAAAGTGTAATTGTACCAATAGTAGATAGATGGATACATAGATTTACCTTATTAATCCCCAAGGGGAATTTCAAAATACAAAATACGGCTACCACTCCGCACAACCAATCATACCACATCAACAATACATAAATGAATAAATGCAGAGTATAAGTAGCTAAGAATAAGTTAGATTAAAAAGAAAGTAGAATTAAAAGACAATGTGTTTTCTACCTATCACATAAAAACATTAAAAAAACAAACAAACTGTGATTAAATGTTTTGTGTATTTAGATCCACTGTAATCTGTAAGTTTTAATGAACATGTGAAAATGAGAAACTGAGGCCAAATAACAGCATAAATTGTTAAAATTGCACTTTTTTTCACAATAAGTTTCATTTTGTTCATGGTTGTTCACATTTCTCACATTTTCTAAAGGATAGTTTGTAGATGTAAACATTTTGATAATGCAATTTTACATTTTTTCCTCTCTGAAACATAGAAGTTAGACATACACATTTTGGAAATTATATTATTTGTTTTATATTATGTTATTCTTGTAATGATCCAGCCCACTTCAGGTCATATTGGGTTGTATGTGGCCCCTGAACTATTAGATAAACTGAATCGGATCTCAGACCCGTCACATTCATATTTAACATAGTATAACTGTAATATTATGAGCATGTTATAATGACACATACTCTGTTTTGACCTACAGCTATCTCAGTAATCATGTTTACTTCAGTAATTCCGACTGGTAAACAAGCTAACAGAGACAAACCCCCCCACTGTTTGAAAATGGCTACCCCCTGCTGGTGACACAGTGTAAAACATCCAAGTGAATAACACCTTTAATTGCCATATTTTACTCCAGATACAAAGAAAATAAACCACAGTAGTATTATTCATTGTTTCAGGTTCACTTTCATATCTTCTGTCTCAGCTTTGATTGACAGGTCTGTGTGACAGTTCGCTCATCTGCCAAGTCGCACTTTCAGAGATTCTGTTCTGATTTTATGAAATCCTTTTTTTTTTTTTTTTTTTTTTTTTTACTAACAGACAGCTCCACTGAAGTTGTGGAGTAGGTTCTGCTAAAAATGCCATCATATTTAATACTTTAATACTCTGTGTTTGATAAAGTTGACCATTTAATTGAATTAGTAAGCTAGTATTTAACATTAGCTCACCTCTGATCCCTTGGGCTCCTGTAGCTCCACCCCTTTTGTCCAAATATGGTCACTTCTGGCACCAAAAATCCAATATGAAGATGGGTAAATTGCAGACTGCTGACTTCCTCTGTTTACAGTCTATAGTCAGTTGTCCGATATTAGATTTGCCAGTTATTACCCCGCCCCCTGAAGGGGCAGTGAGGGGTCTTGTTTTTGGTTCGGTTTGTTTCTCTGTTTGTCAGTACTCTAGCAGCAAGACTATTGGTTGAATTCACACCAGATTTGGTTTATAGATTGCCAGTGACACAGAATACATCTCATTTCCTCCACCAGGAGGTATTGTGATCACTTTGCTTTGTGTGTTTGTGTGCGTGCGTGTTAGTTTGCGTGTTTGTTTGTTAGCAAGATAACTCAAAAAGTTATGGATGGATTTTCATGAAATTTTGAGGAAATGTTGATACTGTCACGAGGAAGAAATGATAAAATTTTGGTGGTGATCGGGGGGGGGGGGGGGGGTCTGTCTTGGCAGGGGTCTGTGCTCTCTGAGTGCTTTTCTTGTTACATTATGGGAACAGTAGGTCAAAGTAAAAATTTTTAAATACATTTTTTAAATCGTTTTTTTTTTTTTTTTTTTGTCCCTGTTTACTTAAAATGGGCAAACTTCCAAATGTCTGTAGCAGCAAAACTATTGGTTGAATTCATACCAAATTTGGTTTACAGATTGCTAGTGACCCAGAATAGATGTGATTACATTTTGGGAAAAGTAAGCCAAAGTTAAAATTTTTTACGTCTTTTTTTTTTTTCTCCCATTTACTTATAATGGGCGAGATTTCACATGTCTAAAAAAACATTAATTTTAACTTAGAATGATGACATCAGTTGGATCAAGGCCAAAATAAGATACAATACATACAAGGGGCGGGGTTTGTTGTGCCTGGCATCACTTGTTTGTTTGTTTGTCAAAGTTCAAAGTTGAAATTTTTTTTCCAATTTTTGAAATCTTCCCATTTACTTATAATGAGCAAAATAAATGTGAGGGGCTGGGTTTGTTGTGCCTGGCACCACTTGTTTTGATAATGTATTAATGAGTGAGTATATTTTGTTTGAGTAAATGTGAATATTTTCAGTTTTTTTTTTTACCTCTTTGACAGTAACCTGCATATGTTTTGATTTGATATGTGACAAAATGAGACATTTTGTGCTTTTAAATGATGATTTTTGGCCGTTTTTGTGACATTTATAGAGGGGGAAAAAAATCAAGAAATTCACTGAAAGATTCATGGACAATGAAAACACAGTTGATCCGCATCCGCCGTCGTCCTCTGCGGCTTAACCCCATTTGAACTAAACTTAAAGACAGCTCGAAGTCAAGCCAACTCCTCCTGTGACGTCTTTTTTTTTTCAGCCATAGGTGAGAGCACGGGTTGATTAAAGCTAAATGCCACTTTCCGGCTCTGAAAGTCACATTATCGCTCCGTGTGTTGTGGCGAATTACAGTTAGCCTTGCGCTCCCTAAGTTATCTATGCTCTTTGAAGCTCGTGCTGCATGTCTGCGATTACCTTACCTAGGTCAAAGTACAAAATTTTTTATTAATTTTTTTACATCTTTTTTTTCCTCCCATTTACTTATAATTCACTGAGATTTCACATGTCGATAAAAACACCAAATTTTGACTTAGACATGATGACAACAGTTGGATCAAGGCCAAAATAAGATACAATACATGCAAGGGGTGAGGTTTACTGTGCCTGGCACCACTTGTTTGTTTCTTTGTTTGTCAAAGTTCGAAGTTGAAATTTTTTCCGATTTTTAACAATTTTCCCATTTACTTATAATGGGCGAAATACGTGTGAGGGGCGGGGTTTGTTGTGCCTGGCACCACTTGTTTTGATAAGAAAGTAATATATGAGGGTATTATTTGTTTGAGTAAATGTGAATATTTTCAGGGTTTTTTTTTCCCTCTTTGACAAAAAATTGCATATCTTTTAGTTTGATGTGACAAAACATTCTGTTTGATTCTGTTGGGTTTCTGTAAATTGGCTTAGTCTGGTTTTGACGAACTCTATATGTAAAGTGTCATGACATAACTTTTGATATGATTTGGCACTATGTAAAAAAATTTGATTGATTGATTTGATCGGTTTTCCCCTGTAAGTCGCTTTGGAAAAAAGCATCTGCCAAATGCATAAATGTAAATGTAAATGCAAATGTAAAATGAGACATTTTGGGCTTTTAAATGATGATTTTTGGCCGTTTTTGTGACATTTATAGAGGGGGAAAAAAATCCAGAAATTCCCTGAAAGATTAATGGACAATGAAAACACTGTTGATCCGCATCCGCCGTCGTCCTCTGCGGCTTAACCCCATGTGAACTAAACTTAAAGACAGCCCGAAGTCAAGCCAAGTCCTCCTGTGACGTCTTTTTTTTTTCAGCCATAGGTGAGAGCACGGGTTCATGTCTGTAGCAGCAAAACTGTTGGTTGAATTAATACCAAATTTGGTTTATCGACTGCCAGTGACCCAGAATAGATGTGATTACCTTACCTTGGATTTTTTTAACGTCTTTTTTTTTTTCTTCTCCCATTTACTTGTAATGGCCGAGATTTCACATTTCTATAAAAACACCAATTTTGTCATAGACATGATGACATCAGTTGGATCAAGGCCAAAATAAGCTACAAAACGTGCAAGGGGTGGGGTTTGTTGTGCCTGGCACCACTTGTTTGTTTGTTTGTCAAAGCTGATTTTTTTTTTCCAGTTTTTAAAAAAAATCTTCCCATTTGCTTATAATGGACGAAATACATGTGAGGGGTGGGGTTTGTTGTGCCTGGCACCACTTGTTTTGATAATAAAGTAATATATGAGAGGATTATTTGTTTGAGTCAATATGAAATTGCATATCTTTTGGTTAGATATATGACAAAATGAGACACTTTTGGCTTTTAAATGATGATTTTTGGCCGTTTTTGTGACATTTATAGAGGGGGAAAAAAATCCAGAAATTCCCTGAAAGATTAATGGACAATGAAAACACAGTTGATCCGCATCCGCCGTCGTCCTCTGCGGCTTAACCCCTTGTGAACTAAACTTAAAGACAGCACAAAGTCAAGCCAAGTCCTCCTCTGATGTCTTTTTTTTTTTCAGCCATAGGTGAGAGCACGGGTTGATTAAAGCTAAATGCCACTTTCCGGCTCTGAAAGTGACATTATCGCTCCGTGTGTTGTGGCGAATTACAGTTAGCCTTGCGCTCCCTAAGTTATCTATGCTCTTTGAAGCTCGTGCTGCATGTCTGTGATTACCTTACTTAGGTCAAAGTTCAAAATTTTTTATTAATTTTTTTACATCTTTTTTTTCCTCCCATTTACTTATAATTCACTGAGATTTCACATGTCGATAAAAACACCAAATTTTGACTTAGACATGATGACATCAGTTGGATCAAGGCCAAAATAAGATACAATACATACAAGGGGCGGGGTTTGTTGTGCCTGGCATCACTTGTTTGTTTGTTTGTTTGTTTGTTTGTCAAAGTTCAAAGTTTAAATGTTTTTTCCAATTTTTGAAATCTTCCCATTTACTGATAATGAGCGAAATTCATGTGAGGGGCTGGGTTTGTTGTGCCTGGCACCACTTGTTTTGATAATGTATTAATGAATGAGTATATTTTGTTTGAGTAAATGTGAATATTTTCAGGGGTTTTTTTTTTCCCTCTTTGACAATAACCTGCATATCTTTTGATTTGATATGTGACAAAATGAGACATTTTGTGCTTTTAAATGATGATTTTTGGCCGTTTTTGTGACATTTATAGAGGGGGAAAAAAAATCCAGAAATTCCCTGAAAGATTAATGGACAATGAAAACACAGTTGATCCGCATCCGCCGTCGTCCTCTGCGGCTTAACCCCATGTGAACTAAACTTAAAGATAGCACAAAGTCAAGCCAAGTCCTCCTCTGACGTCTTTTTTTTCAGCCATAGGTGAGAGCACGGGTTCATTAAAGCTAAATGCCACTTTCCGGCTCTGAAAGTGACATTATCGCTCCGTGTGTTGTGGCGAATTACAGTTAGCCTTGCGCTCCCTAAGTTATCTATGCTCTTTGAAGCTCGTGCTGCATGTCTGCGATTTCGGATGTGCAAGGGAAGGGAAGGGGAGATGAAGAAGAGAAGGGGAAGGGTGGTGGTGGGGGGGGGGGGCAAGAAAGTGAGCAAGCTGCAAATTGTGTGAATAAGAGATGGGTGTTTTTTTTTTTTTTTCTATTTTTAGCATCAACCTTACATACTGTTACACAGCTGCTGGAAGACTAATCCACAGTAGCGCTGGCTCGCAATATCTGAACAGTAATTATGGGAGGATTTTTTGTTATCTTTGGCTGTCACCCATCATTGGATCAGAAGTCCCTCAGCTATATGCAAAGGCCTGCATGAATCGCAGAGAGAAAATCCATTACGTGAGTGTTGCACATGCCCAAAGACTTGAATATTAACAACCTTCTGGTGGTACTCTGGCAGAATAAACACTTGACAGATTTTTTTTTTTTTTTTTTTACCCGGTGAATCACATTCACGTGGCACTGCCAGGTGCATAATCCCACCACTTCCCATTGGTGGAGCGACGTCTTCTGTGTTCAGTGTTGTGATGTGTTGTCAGAAATCCCTCGGCAGCGACTGCTCCTGTTTATCAGAAGAGTGTGACAGCGAAGTTTGGCGGCTTTGAAATAGTTAAAGTGTTCAAGGAAACTTCTTTTCAGTACAAGTAAAAATTGTATAAGTCGTTGTTGAGACAGAACCTCAGTGGGAATACTGTCACCATACATTAAGACTCAATAATATTTGATTGAAGTAATAAATAATTCATCGATCTCTACACGTGTCCTCGTTCAACCTATTATGGGTTTTTTTTCTCAACATGAACGATGTCATCTTCAGTAAAAAGAGAGTAGTTTAATGCACATTGGTGCAAGAGCGAACAAAAAAAACAAACAAAAAACCACAGTCTGCTTACATTGCTACGAATTACAAACTACGTCTCTATTACCCTATACCAAAGGGTGTCAAACATGCGGCATGGGGGCCAAATCTGGCAGGGGTGTCAAACTCATTTTGGTTCAGGGGCCATATTAAGCCCAATTTGATCTCAAGCAGGCCAGACCAGTAAAATAATGACTTAATAACCTATAAATAATAAATAAATAATAAATAACCTATAAATAATGACAAATTCAAGTTCCATTCTGGCCCGCGGGATGAAAGTGCAAAAATGAACCTGAACAGTCCAGGTTGTCCAAATCATTTTGGTTCAGGTTCCACATACAGACCAATGTGGTCTCAAGTATAAATAACAACACAATAACCCATAAATAATGACAACTACAAATTTACTTTGTGAAAAATTATGTGGAAAAAATTTAAGTGAAAAAAATAAAATATTTACATTCACAAAACTATTCTTTCACAATAAAAATGCAAATAAATACATAAATAAAAACAAAGATGAATAAACCAAAATCTGCAGTCTTAACAATATTCTGCCTGTTACTAAATGTTTGGTGCATTTATAGATCCACTGTGATCTGGAGTTGTGTTAATAATAAGAGATGTAATATTGTAGAAATTGTTCAAATTTTAGTTCCAAACTCCAAAATTTTGACAATATTCTGCCTGTTACCAAATGTTTATGTAGCATTGTGTTTAATGTACATGTATAAATAATAAGTTGAGGCTGTTAAAATACTGTTAAAATTGCACTAATTTTTCAAATGAAATTTCTGTTTTTTCAGGATATTCACATCTTTTTTGTAAAATGTAAATATTTTCATAATTGAAATGGGGGGTTTTGTACTAAAACAAAAAGAAAAACTTGGATTTGTCATTATTTATCGGTTATTAAGTCATTATTTTACTGCTCTGGCCTGCTTGAGATCAAATTGGGCTAAATATGGCCCCTGAACCAAAATGAGTTTGACAGCCCTGCCCTATACTCTTTATATCAGTGTTTTTCAACCTTGGGGTCACCTGAAATTTCTAGTAATTTATAAAAAAAAAAAAAAATTAAATAAATAAATAAAATGAAATTACTAATTAAATGTATTTTTTCATGATTCTATATACACTACAAACAAAAAGTTAAGGATATTTTTTTTTAATTTTTGGGCTATTTTTCAGTTCAGATTCTTGCACAGCGCTTTTTACTTTTTTTTTTGTGTGAACTGAATTGAAACACTTATTTTATTTTATTTTTTTTTTATGACCAGACAAATGGCAAAAATGACCCAAAAATGAAATATCCTTAACTTTTTGTTTGCAGTGTATATTTATTTATTAGGGACAGTGCATATTAATGAACATCGACAACAATTGGAGCTGTAAATATGCCAGATTGTAGCAGCAGTGCTAATTTCCACCTGTAGTCCCTAGAAAGGTGACAACATTATAATTAAAACACTACACACTTTTCCTCATAAAAATCCAGTTCGAATATAATATCTGAGAGGGCATATTTTGATTGACCCGATCATGTGACCATGTGCATAACTACGCTTCAACCTGCCAGAACACAGTCGCAGTCAGAAAACCGAACTGAACAGAGAATGGACAGATTTCTTCACCCGCCTGGACCCACTAAGACATCTAAGAGAAACTGAGAAGCAGACACCAAAAAGGTGCATTACATACATTATATAGCCTAAATGTGGTCTAAAATTAATGTAACATAGTATAGTATATCAAAAACAAATTAATTTTAGCCAAAAAAAAAAAAAAAGTCTCCATTTTGAATGTCTGGGGTTGCTAAAAATTTGTGATGTTAAAATGGGGTCACGAGCCAAAAAAGGTTTGGAACCACTACTTTATATGTTCATGTTGAGGACAAAAAAGCCTTATAGGTTGAATGAGGACACATGTAGAGATTAATGAATTATTTATTGCTTCAAACTTATATTTTTGAGCATTAATGTTTGATGACATTATTCCCACTGATAAAAAAAACACATATCCTAGGTTCAGGGCCAGATTAACACTTCATTGTACCCTGGGCAACAATATTCAAGGGCCCCATCATCACAACCCCAGGATCCCTATAATTTGGCAAAATACAGAATAAGTTCCAGGAATATATGTAAATATACCCCATACTTCAATATCTAACTATCATCAAACGCATTTTGATGTACAAATGTGTAAATGCTCGTAGAACTACAAGTGCACCACTATAGCTCTTGTCAAGGCCACTCACTTTCATATGATGATATGAAAACAAAACACATTAGCATCAGTATAATCTAAAATTGATCCTCTACATTAGAAAGAGAAGGAAGTGTCCTCCATTTTCACAAAAAATAAATAAACCATTTCCAAAGTATGCAGTATTTATTTAAGAACACTTTTTGCCAACACAGATGTATTGAATCGTCAGAAAAAGCTCACAGACAAAACACAAACATAATCTGATAGAATCAGATATGAATTTTAAACAGAAATCCCCTTGTCACCTCAGAATTCAACAAGAGAGTTAAAGTAAGTGCAATGTAAACATCTTGAAATCTGCTTTCTCTCAACAATAAACATATCTCAACATTTTCATGGAGCCACCACAAGGAAAAAATAAATATAATGCAGTATAATCTGCTAAAATAAACATTTTGGTCCCAGTTTAACTTTTAAACAGAAAACACATCACAATTCAAGGCATGTCAAGGCAAGGGTTAAACATTTTAATACTAAATACTACATATACTAAATACTATAAACATCTGTAAAGAAATGACCTATTTTAGGTATGTTCTTTACATTTTCAGCTTTTTTAATGTCCCTCTCCTTTTTTAATTTTCGTTTGGTGCTCCCACTTAGCTGCTTCTCCATGTTTGCAATGTTTTGATTCGCGTATGTCGTGTAGTTCTTGACATCTCACATCCCGCTCAGTGCACGCACGTTTATTTGCGTCACCGCTGATTTGCTTTTTGGACTGACCAATGAGGAGAGGGTCTCAGCTCACGGTCACAGACAGCAGGAGCAGGGTTTCTGTGCAGTGCAATGGCTCCGGGCAGCGGACAGTTTCATTTATAAGCAAAAGACAACCAGATATTTTCGTTATACCCGAGCTACCCAGGGCCCTTCAGAGGTCGCGGGCCCCTGGGCAATTGCCCAGTTGCCCATATGGTTAATCCGGGCTTGCCTAGGTTAGTATAATGTATAATTTTTAATCAGTTTTCGCTATTTGAAGCCATTTCTTTTGGCAGTTTAACCAAAAATTTGTACTTAAAGATACTCACTTTGATAAAAAAAAAAAACAAAAAACAAAAACAAACAAACAAACAAAAAAACTCAGGTTGCAATGAAATACTTTTTTTTTTTTTTTGTTAGGAGGGTTCTTAACTGAGGAAAATGATCCATTAGTCCCTCATTCTCAGACATAATCGTTGTCCAAATTCTCTGATTCTCTAAATATTAACCCACCAGAATTTGGAAAAATATCCTTTTGAGCATTAATGTTTGGTGACAGTGATCCTACTGATAAAAAACAAATCCTAGATTAATGTAATGTATAATTTTTAATCAGTTCTTTTGACAGTTTAACCAAAAATTCGTACTTAAAGAAACTCACTTTGATTAAAAAAAAAAAAAAAAAAACTCAGGTTGCAATGAAATACTACTTTTTTTCTTTTTTTCTTTTTTTGTTAGGAGGGTTCTTAACTCAGTAAAATGATCCGTTAGTCCCTCATTCTCTGACAAAATCGTTGTCCAAATTCTCTGATTCTCTAAATATGAACCCACCAGAATTTGGAAAAACATCCTTACCTTCTGCAGCTCTCTCCTCTTTGTCCAAATTCAAAGACTAAAGCTGCATCCGAAAAGTCTTTTTTGAAAAGTTTCTAAATCTTTCCGAAATCCTGATATGTTCTGGAGCTCCGATGATGACAAGATGAAATGGTTAAGTTCAAATGTATATAAATTAGCATTATTTGTTTGTAAAAGCTGGAAAAAGAAACAGATGTGTTTGTTTTAATAGGTCTGGTATTTGGTCTTTGGTTTCTATTTTTGGTGTCTTATAAGCCCATGTAAGGGGTGGGCATACTCTTTTTCATTCCGTCATTCATTCATTCATTCATTGTGTAAAAACACTCATATGTATCTGATAACACCTGTTTGGATTCTCTAAATGCAAAGGAAAAGCTTCAACAGAGTTTCAGTGTTTCCCTATAAGATACACTGGACCATCATTTACCAAAGGAGATGACAGAATGCCATCCCATAATTCACTACCGCAGCAACATTGGCCGACCCGACTGTTGATGGAAACAAATGATCAGCATAAGAGGATGTGCATTTTCCATCTTATGCCACAACTGTCAGTTATACTGATACGTTTGGAATGTTAAACACTTGTAGCAGAACCTGTGTTTAGTTTAACCCATAAAGACCCAAACATCCACCGCCGACCAAAAACATCTACTGATCTAAACTGTTTAAAACCTGTTGATCCATTAATCCTATCAATACATGTAAATAATTAGTGTAAAACAGAGTTTGTCATCTTTTCATGGTCATCAGATATGAGCCATTTGGACGTTCAGAGGCTCCGTAGTTACCGTGGAAACACCGTCATCTTCTACAACATTGATTCACCAGTAAAACCCATGGAGTTGGATCAATGACAGTGGATGGAGGCATTTGGTTTATGTTCAATTAATGAGAGATTTTGCTGGAAAAAGTCACTGTATCTTAAGTTTTCTGTTTCTGATATAATAACCTCAAATTTACTCCAAGATTTTACAAACATCTACACGATCAGTATATTAAATATGGAAAAATACCAGATTTTTACCGAAGAAATGCAAAATAAACAGGATATTACAATAAACAGTGATAAATCACTTAAGAAAGGGTAAATATAGGGGAAAATTCATTTGCAAATTGCCAGAAAAGTAGCAGTGGATCTTTAGGGGTTAATAAAAAAACTGTTACTTCATTTTAATCTGCTCTGTTTAAGATGTTAAAACTGTGCTACAAGTATTTTCTAAAATATTGCTTCGTGATGAAAGTATTAAGTATTAGTTCTTTATTTGGAGGAGGATTACATTAGAATCAGGCCGTTATTTCTAGTTTTATTTATTTATTTATTTATTTGTCCAATGATAGTGGATGGGGACATATGTTTGTAGTTTAGTTTAGTTTATTTGAAATATGCAACAAAGTAAAATAATCCTACTTAGTTCTTATAAATGAAACAGATTATAAGAAAACCAAACATGTTCAGTTGTTGATATTTTTGCTGAAAAAGTAACTTTTTATTCATTTTTTTCTGCTTTACTATAATAACCCTCAACTTTAATCTGAGCTTTTATGAACATAAGTAAAATGAAATGAAAGAAAATACCTGATTTTCACTGAATTAAGTGCAAAACAAGTGGTTCCAGGCAGTGGCGCAGAAAGGGCCCCAAGCAATATATATATATATATATATATATATATATATGCATAGCATGCAATATCTCACTCTGACAGAGGCAGACAGGTGAGGGAGGGGCAATTTGGACTCAGGGGGCCCCTTCAGAGAATTTGAGACAGCTAGTTGTTACTGCAAATTCTCACTGCCGCTGTGTAGTGAACTTATTCTTTAGACTGTTTGTGTCAAGTCCGTTGGTCCTTTGGGGGCCCCTGCTGGCTTAGGGGCCCCCAGCAGCTGCCTGCCTTGCCTAATGGCAAGCTGCATCACTGGTTCCAGGCACAACAAACCCCACCCCTCACACCTATTGTAGCTTATTTTGGCATTGATCCACTCTTTCATCCATATTCAATATTTGTTAAATATAAAAAATTATATATGTGCCAAGTTTGAAGTAAATTGAAACAAAATTGATGTTTTTATACACATTTAAAATTTTGCCCATTAGTATAAGTAAATGGGAGACAAAAAGATTTTTAAAAAATTACCGAAATTTTGAAAAACAAGCTATCACTTACATATTTTACAGAGTAATGTCCAAAATTGATATCTATATCTCTGCAATGTTTTAAGTAAATTGAATTAAAACTGACATTTTCATAGCGATTTGAAATTTGCCCATTATAAGTAAATGGAAAATTTTTTAAAAAATAAATAAAAATTCATAAAATTTTTTTACTTTGACCTATTTTCCCAAAATGTAACCACATCTACTCTGGGTCACTGCTAATTTATAAACCCAATTTGGTATGAATTCAACCAATAGTTTTGGTGCTAATGTGTTAACAAACAAACCAAACACAATACTGGTATTGGATATTTAGTGGATATTTAGTGTAAATACATGAAAATATTTCCATTTACGAACAGAAAAATTGGGAGTTGTCATTATTAATATGTTGCTATGATAGTATTTTACTGGTCCTCCCCACTTGAGATTGAATTGCTCTGAATGTGGAACCTGAATTAAAATGATTGTTAATTTCTTAATATCTATTTTTGCATTTCACAGATTCCTCCCAAGGGCCAGACTGAACCCTTTGGCGGGCCGGATTTGGCCCCCGAGCCGCATGTTTGACACCTGTGCCATAGGCCATTCCATGAAAAAAAAAAAAAAATTTTTTAAAAATTGCATCTGAAAAAACTGTTGCATCGTGCTGTTTCTAATAAAGGCAATTATTTCATGTAAAAAAGCCAAAACTTGTACTGTCCTGGGTGTCAGGAGGGTATGAGTGGACAGGATGAGGAGTGACTGGTATTTGCAGCTTTAGACTCTATTTATTTATTTATTTATTTATTTATTTATTTACCAGTTTCTATTCCAGTCTTGGTCATGAAATCACATTAGTCTGTATTGTCTATGTTTTTCATCCAATTGTCTCTGCACTGCAGTGTCTTTTTATGAGCTTTTATGAACTGTCCTCTCCCTCTTTCTTTGATCTTCTGTCATTTTCCATCAAATTCTGACAAAAGTGTTTTCCAAAAGTAGATACTAGGTCAGTTTGGGATTTTTCAGACACCGTAACTAAATACTACAGGAGCTTCAGTGCTTCCTTTAGTGCACAGATGTCAAACATTTGGCCCGGGGCCCAAAACCGGCCCGCCAAAGGGTCCAATCCGGCCCCTGGGATGAATTTGTGAAATGCAAAAATTACACTGAAGATATTAACAATCAAGGATGGTCAATCTAAAGTGGGTCAGACCAGTAAAATACTATCATAATAACCTATAAATAATGAAAAAAGCTATTTTTTTCTTTATTTTTTAGTGTAAAAAAAGTAAAACTACACAAAAATGTTTACATTTACACTGTAAGCCTGGACTTTGTATTTACTAAAATGCTTTAATTACAATGTTCTTAAATGATTTAAGTTTAATGACATTACTATAAAATGTTCAGTATATTCTACTAATTTGTAGACATAGTCGAAAGTATGAAAACGTTTAAGTTGAATAGATTTAAATCACTAAGTTGTAGTCATGACCACACCTTTTTATCTGTGCATTGCATTGTGGGTATTGGGCATGTTGTTGAAAATGTGTTATTTTTCTGTGCAGGGGTTCAGCGGGGTTGTGGTGTTAGTGTTAATTTGACTTAATGTGTGTATGTCAGTGTTTATTGGCCTTTTTGTGTTTGTTTTTGTATTTTTGTAGAGCTGCACCATGAGTCAGAGCCATAGGAAGAACAATAGCTTTACTGTTCATCTGAGAAAGTTTATATGCAATGGCAATTCAGAAACTATGCCAAATTAAAAGCATGTCCTGTACTGGCAAATGACATGGAGCTAACTTCAGTAACTTCCATCCATGCTACAATATATTAAGTTGAAAAGTCACATAAGGCTCATTGTAGAGCAAAAGATTTTAACCCTTTCATGCATGGTGGTCTCTCCAGTGGACAGTTCTTCTCCAGCTGTTCTCTTGTATATTCATGGGTTTTGTTGTTTTAGTTCCATATCAGCCAACACAGTGGACGCTTATGCATCATCCCATACACTGACATTCAGACCATTACTGAAACTTTGCTGTTTTTGATAAACCTGATCTGCAGAAACATGTTTGAGTGTAAATCAGTTGTCATTTGTTAGACAAAATCATTTGTTTTTTTTATTTTTTTCTATTTTTTTTTGCATATTATCTCCATGAAGTGAGTAATAACTCGCATTAGAATATGTTAAAATGTGAGAAAACATCAGATTAGCAGCATTAAAAATGTTATTATTTCATGGTTTAAATATCACTTTCTGATATTGGGTTCTAAACGTTTCTTTACTTCAAAAATTAAATGCGTGGACATTTTTGTAACTCCATAAAAAAAACAAAAACAAACAAAAAAAAACAAAACAAAACTTGATCGCTTTGTTTTTTTTCATGCCTAAGGAGGAATAAAAACACTCAAGAAAAAAAATCTTGACTAAGGATCTCATAATTCATGCATGAAAGGGTTAATTTCAATCAACTTGGAATTGAGTCCAATGAACTGATAATACGTTGATGATATTTTACTGGTCTGACCCACTTGAAATCTAAATGGACTGTATGTGTCTGTATGTGGAACCTGAATTAAAATGATTTCGACAACATTGATTGTTAATATCTTCAGTGAAATTTTTGCATTTCACAAATTCATGCCGAGGGCCGGATTGGACCCTTTGGCGGGCCGGATGTGGCCCCCAGGCCGCATGTTTGACACCTGTGCTCTAAATCCTAAAGAATTCCTTGATTTTGCGGTGTTTCCTACTAAGGTCTAAGAAAAGTGGTTTGGAAAAGGAAATAGGAGGTACTTTTGGGACTATTCATACACAAACTCACATTTCCCTTATCTTAACCCTCCGGTATCCCGTCCAGCGAGGCCCTCCCTAAGCACCAAGTGTGCCTTTTTGGCACACTTGTGGAATAACGTCCAAAAAAATGTTATACAGTTTGTTTTTAATTCTTTTACTCTTTTTTTCTATTTCATCAACTTGAGCCGTAAATAAAAATACCAAATACTCAATAACTGTCACATTTTTAACCCTTTAAATGCCGTGTTTGTAATGTAAACAAACCATTTTTTGGATGCAAAAAAAAAATACAAAAAAAAATTTTTTTTCAAAAGTGGATCACATATTATTTGATTTTTTTCATCCTGGCATATGTCAATGATTAACTCCAACATTGGTTAATTTGCATTATTATTTTTGGCGCCAAGGTTATAATAGTTTTGGATTTTAAATTATAGTTTAGTTTTAATTAGTTTTGACTTTTTTTTCTCTTATTCAGTTAGTTTTAATTAGTTTTTAGAGCAGGTTTGTTAGTTTTTATTAGTTATCGTTTTTTTCTGAATGCTTAGTTTTAGTTTAGTTTAGTTTAGTTTTAGTATTAGTTTTAGTTATTTCATATATTTTATCTTCCTCACCATCCTATTCAAAGAAATTAGTGAGGCATGGATATGGGTTACCCTGGACACTTTATTTGGGGGTCGGGTTAGGGCGGCTCATGGACTGAGCAGAGACACAGTGTACCGTACAATGTATAAATTCCCTATAGCAGGTTGAGGTGGGGTGCAATCCATACACAACGTCACTTACGTGAAACAATGCGAAGATGTGCAAAGCATGAGAGGAGATGCACAAAGCAGCCAGCAGTTAAACCAGATAGAAACATATATAACCAGCTAACCAGCAGTTAAAGCAGACAGGAACATATATAAACCAGCTAACCAGCAGTTAAAGCAGATAGAAACATATATAAACCAGCTAACCAGCAGTTAAAGCAGATAGAAACATATATAAACCAGCTAACCAGCAGTTAAAGCAGATAGAAACATATATAAACCAGCTAACCAGCAGTTAAAGCAGATAGAAACATATATAAACCAGTTAACCAGCAATTAAAGCAGATAGGAACCTATTACAAACCAGCTAACCAGCAATTAAAGCAGATAGGAACCTATTACAAACCAGCTAACCAGCAGTTAAAGCAGATAGAAACATATATAAACCAGCTAACCAGCAGTTAAAGCAGATAGAAACATATTATAAACCAGCTAACCAGCAGTTAAAGCAGATAGGAACCTATTATAAACCAGCTAACCAGCAGTTAAAGCAGACAGAAACATATATAAACCACTTATAAACATACATAACCCAGTTCCTCATCAGTAAACCACACCTTAGCAGATCTCTCATCTCTTAATCATCTCCAGTTCCATTATTAGCTAACTTTGCTTCATTTCAGTTCAGCTAGCTGTAGCTAGTAACATCAAACGTTTTTTAACATTGTAACAGGTTCCATACCTCTGTAATTGGATTAGTTTTCCTCCTCCTCTTCTCTCCTCTTCTAAACTGTGCAGTTCAGGGCTTGGAAGGCCTTTTCATGGTGATAAACTCTCCAGTTTTAACCTGGATGCTAGTTCAACACTGACTCTGTCCTTTAGCTCTGCTCTGTCTCTGTCACTCACACGCACACACACGGTACGCCAAAAAAAAAAAAAAAAAACCCGACCCATGTATCACTACAGTAAACCCCAGACAGGACTGTGCTGCTGTGTCCCAGCTTTAGTCTGTATGTTCCAGGTAGAGTGGGGACCAGAAGACCACTGGAAACCACCAGTGACCACACATGACAGACTGTGAAGTGTCGTATGGTGTCACCAGCTCAAACTGCTGAAGTGAAATAAATTAATTTGATATCAATCCGACATTGACAAAGACGAAAACGAAGGGAATTGTATCCATAATTTTTATACGTTTTAGTTAGTTTTGTAAGCTCACAATACAGTTTCAGTTAGTTATCGTTTTTTTCTTTTAATTAGAGTTTTTATTTATTTCAGTTAACGAAAATGTTTTTTCAATTTTAGTTTTCGTCATTTCGTTCGTTTTCGTTAACGATAATAACCTTGTTTGGCGCTAGGTCAAATGTTCAAAATACTAGCATCTGTCACCAAGTGTGCGTAAAATGCACACCTATAAATCAAACTATTAAATATTGGATATTGATTTTTTTTCCTGCTCTAATTTGTTTTTATTTTTGTAAATAAAGGTCTGCCCTAATCATGCATATCAAATAATCATTCATTTTAGATTTTTTTTAACCATTTAAATGATCTCTTTTCATCATGATGTCACTACATTTTTTATGCAAAAAAACACAAAATATATTTTGTTTTTTTCAAAATACTACATAAAAATTGGATTACATATTATTTGATTTTTGCAGCCTGGCATATGTCAATGATTAACCGCAACATTAACAATGTTAATAAATTAATTTAGTCCCTCACCTCTCAAATGAAGCCCAGATATCAGTAAAAGCAGGATTTATGCCTTAATGGCTTACAGATAAAAAAAAAAACAAACAGTGGTTATAATGGAAGAAATAGTGCGTTTTAGGCACACTTAGGAGACAGATGCTAGTCTTCTTATTTTCTTTTGTTTACAATGTGCAAATTTTAGTTTGGGGCCAGAATTTTAAAAATCATGCAAAAATGAACCACTTTTGAATTCTAACCTTATTTAAATTGTGAAAAATAATATGAAGTTTTTTTTAACACAAAGTGCAAAGTGTGCCTAAAAAGCACACCTGGATACCGGAGGTTAATTGTTAAGGGCGTGGTCCCAGAAAGGTGGAGCTCATCAAGTCACCTGGTTAGGATTAGTTGGAGCAAACCATTTTAGTGGTTGGGGGGGGGGGGGGGGTTGTTAGAGGCTGAAACACTGATTTGCTGAAATATATGAAGCTTATGTGTTAGTAACTTATTGATAGAGACTTGTATCAATGTAAATACTCATAGTGTGTGTTTTTAGTATTATGTGATATAGATTTGTGTATGTATCTAAGGTTTTCTATTGTTTCCCTCATACTCTGGTGGGCTCTCCCAGCCAATAACCTGAGGAGAACAGGTCGCTCGTTGCTTTCAGTGGGTGATTGGTGTCGTTCCACTCTGACTTTACTCTGAACTCCTTCCTTTTTCCAAAAACTTAAATCCACTTGAGGTCAAATCTGACAAAAACAAGAATTTTCTCTTCAGAATCACACAAGTAGAAGAGTTCTTCTGTGTATCTGAATGAAAGACTGAGGATCAATACTGAACACTTCACCAGATGGTCTCCAGGTCTCGAATCACTGCGTCTTGTAAGTAAAACTTTATTCCTACAGCACATTTCTGAAGTTCACTGGTCAGAGGAAGTAAAATATTAAAATAATTTGCATTGCATGAAAATAGAAGAATACTAAGGAAAGATTAAGGCTGCATTCACACCTACTTCATTTGGTCTACTTAAAACAGACCAAACAGAAGCTCTGGACTTTTTTTTTTTTTTTTTTTTTTTTTTTAGGTGTGAATACAAACATGCAAACTCTGATTAGAATCAAATAAACCAGGGGTGTCAAACTCATTTTAGTTCAGGGGCCACATCCAGCCCAATATGATCTAAAGTGGGCTGGACCAGTAAAATAATATAAACAATAGGATAAAAACTTTTGAGTGATAAAAGTAAATTCTGTAAAATAAAAAATACACTTAAATATGCTTAAATATCCTGCAATACACAGAAAAATAAACTTAAATATGCTTAAATATCCTACAATACGTAGAAAAATACACTTAAATATGCTTAAATATCCTACAATATTTGGAAAAATACACTTAAATATGCTTAAATATTCTACAATACACGCAAAAATACACTTAAATATGCTTAACCCTTTCATGCATAGTGGTCAGTACAGTGGACAGCTATTCTACAGCTGTTCTCTTGTATATTCATGGGTTTTGTTGTTTTAGTTGCATACACAGTGGATGCTTATGGACCATCTCATACACTGTAATTCATACCATTACTGTAACTTTGCAGTTCTTGATAAACCTGATTTGCAGGAACATGTTTTACTGTAAATCAATTGCTAATTTTGATTGATTGATTTAAATCTTTATTTCGAACATGTAGACTGTGAAATCAAAACAAAAATCAACCAACAAAATATAAATACTGGTACATAAAAGGTTGATAAGTCAACAAAATAAAATAAAATTAAAATAATATGAAGATTAATAAAGAAATGAAATTATACATACTCGAAAAGGAGTAGGAAGAAGTAAAAACTTATATACTCTGACCCCCAATCTCTGTCTAATTGTTATCAGACTGTAATTTAAAAGTTTGCTTAATCAAAAAGGTTGTCCTTTTTGAATATTATCTCCATGAAGTGAGTAATAACTAGCATTAAAGTATGTTAAAATGTGAGAAAACATCAGATTAGCAGCATGAAAAATGTTTTTATGTCATAGCTTTCGCACAGTATATCACGTTCTGATGATGGGTTTTAAATACATGTTTCTTTACTTCAAAAATTAACCACACAGTGTTCAGCTGAGTGGACATTTTGATAACTCCATGAAAAATAGGTTCATAAAAAAATTTCAATCCTGCTGTTTTTTTTTTTGTTTTTTTTTTCATGTCTAAAGAGGAATAAAAACACTCAGGAAAAAAAAAAAATCTCGACTATGGTTCTCATAATTCATGCATGAAAGGGCTAAATATCCTACAATACACGCAAAAATTAAATTTAAAGTTAAAATGTTTACATCTACAAATTGTACTTGAACATAACATGAACAAATATGAACAAACTGTACAATTCTTTAGCAAAGTGAGTGCAATGTTAACAATATTACGCCTTAGTTTATCATTTATACACGTGAATCACAACTTGGAGATCACAGTGGATCTACAAATACACCAAACATTAAATAACAGGAGGAATATTATTAAAATTGTGGAGTAAAATTGTGGAACAAATTGTGTGTGGAGATAAAACAAATATCAAACATAATTCAGTTTAAAAAAAAGATATATAAAAAAAACTAAAAGATTCTTGAGAGGTACAGTATTTAATAATGACAATAAGGACTGTTTGTTTATGGATGATGTTGTAGTGATAAATCTGCAGTAATTATTGAAGATAATGGTTGAACTGTTGAGTCTGTTTGTATGACTGTACTGCCATGATCATATTGTTGGGTGTAATTCGGTTACTTCATTATGTATTTGTTGTGGTTTGATGTTAAAATCAGGAAAATATTATTGTTTGACTCTTGTATCAAGTTAATGATAAAGGTGTAAAAGCACTGAGGGGTAGGATTAAATAAGTTTATACTTCTTCCTACTCCTTTTCGACCATGCAAAATTCAGGCTTGTATGTGCTTGGATAGATTCTCTCCATTTGAATGTTTTATTTATTTATTTATTTATTTATTTATTTGCGTGTTCGAAATACATAAATAAATCAAATCAAAATCTAAATTCCACATACTAAAAATTTGGAGTCGTCATTATTTACGGGTTATGATGTTATTATTTTACTAGATAGATAGATAGATAGATAGATAGATAGATAGATAGATAGATAGATAGATAGATTTACTGTGTATTTAACCCTTTCATGCATGAATTATGAGAACCTTAATCAAGATTTTTTTCCTGAGTGTTTTTATTCTTCTTTAGGCATGAAAAAAAAACAATGTGATTGAATTTTTTTTTTTTTTTTTTTTTTTTATGAACCTATTTTTCATGGAGTTACAAAAATATCCACTCAGCTGGACACCATGCGTTTAATTTTTGAAGCAAAGAAACATGCATTTACTGTCATACTGTATGAAAACTATGAAATAAATGTTTTTTTAATGTTGCTAATCTGATGTTTTCTCACATATTAACATATTATATTAGTAGTTATTACTCACTCAAATAATATGCAAAAAACAACAAAACACAACAACTTAAAAAAAAAACAAAAAAAACAAAAAAACTGTTAATTACGGTCTAATAACAACTAACAATTGATTTACACTCAAATATGTTTCTGCGGATCAGGTTTATCAAGAACAGGAATGTTACAGGAACAGTATGAATTGCAGTGTATTATGGGATGGTGCATAAGTATCCACTGTGTTGGTTGATGTGCAAGTAAAACAACAAAATAATAATAATAATAATAATAATAATAATAATAATAATAATAATAATAAACTTTATTTGTATAGCACCTTTCATACAGAAATTGTAGCCCAAAGTGCTTCACATTGATTGAAAAAATACAATATTAAAATACATTAAGATTTGATTATACATCAAGAGAAAATGAAATTTGAGAAAAATACAATAAAATAAAAATACATATAAAAACAATGCACATTAAAATATTTGATTATGCATAGCATTTTTGAAGTGCAAGAAACAAGATGAAATTTGAAATACAATAAAATAAAAAATAAAAACAGAAATACAATAAAATAAAATAAAAATAAAAACCGCACATTCCTGGTTCCTGAATTGTGACCCCATTTTTATCTCCTTTCAAAGGCTAATGAGAATAAAAAATGTTTTTAATTTGGTTTTAAATATATTCAGTGAACTGGCTTCTCTAATGTCTTTTGGAATTGTATTCCATAACTTTGGTGCACAGTTAGTAAAGGCTGCGTCCCCCATTTTCTTTGTAATATATCTGGGAGTCGCTAGTAACCCTGCGTTTGATGACCTCAGTGTTCTAGTTTGTACATAATAAAATAAAAAATTAAATAAAATCCATGAATATACAAGAGAACAGCTGTAGAATAACTGTCCACTGTGCATGAAAGGGCTAATTTATTCCATAATTCCTATAAACATTTAGATTTCTACTAAAATCAGCTGTTTGATTCCAACTAATTGTTTTTAGATTGATTTTTGATCCTTAAACTCTATAAAATTTTCATCGATTAATCGTTTTACCAGATGAGGACGAATGCTCATTTTCCACAGACCCGTTCGTGACTTTCAGAGAAAAACACCGGACAGATTTCTTTCGTTCGCCGTTGCGATGTGTCGTCAGAACTCCCTCGGCAGTCGACGTTCCTGTTTATCAGACGAGTGCCACAGCGAGGTTCATCTCTTATTTACAGCAGTGATAAAAAGTGTAGAAGTCATTCCCCAGACTGTCTGCTTAAATGGCTAATAAACAAGAATTTACTGCGTTATGCCGCAAAACTTGTGGAGATCACATCCATGTATGTCTTTTAAAAGAACTGCAGATAAATACTTGGATGGTTTCTGGCTCTAATCTCCCCTCCTGGCTGTTACTGTTCCTCTTTTGTTGATCATACTTTTGTAGGTCAATTAACAAATCCCCCTCCCGTCACTCTTGCCAACAGGTGAAATTTACCCTATGGCTGTTTTTCACTTGAGTTCACACCATTTCCTGTGGGATTAATAAAGTAGGACTATTCTGAATGTGAATTTTATTTTACTTAGTCTGGCTCAATGGAAGCACTCTGCTGGAATAACTGTGGATATTTTTATTTTTATGCATCTGGCAGACGCTTTTTTCCAAAGCGACTTACAGGGGAAAACCAATCAAATCACTCAATCAATCAAATTTTATTTATATAGCACCAGATCACAACAAAAAAGTTATCTCATGACACTTTATATACTAGTCAACATTTGCTTGGGATCAGTTTTATATTTGCACAATAATTGATTCTGTATAATATTTTGGGTGACTTCATATATTATGTGTGTACTTTGGCTAGTCATGTAAAGAAAAATGGACCAAAAGGTAAAAAAAAACATAATTTTTTATTGCACTTTCAGGCAAAAGGGTGATACAACCCTAGAAATTAGAGTTCACAACAATTACTCTTCCAATTTTGTTTTCACTGAAACCACTCAGAATGTTCTGAAACACATACGGTGTGATGTCAATAATGTGTATGGCCACCATCCCGCATCCGCAGGCTGTACTCCACTGGGAAAATAAACTGTCAAGTTTCCAGAATTACACCCCCGAATATACAGGGTGGGGAAGCAAAATTTACAATATTTTGAGGCAGGGATTGAAAGACAGTGTATGACCAATTAGTTTATTGAAAGTCATGAGAATGTTTTTATTATACAGGGGTTGGACAAAATAATGGAAACACCTTAAAAAAATCAACAAAATATAATTTAATATGGTGTAGGTCCGCCTTTTGCGGCAATTACAGCCTCAATTCTCCGAGGTATTGATTCATACAGCTTGTGAATTGTTTCCAAAGGAATTTTAAGCCATTCTTCAGTTAGAATACCCTCCAACTCTTTTAGAGACGATGGCGGTGGAAATCGACGTCTTACTTGAATCTCTAAAACTGACCATAAATGCTCAATAATGTTGAGGTCTGGGGACTGTGCCGGCCATACGAGATGCTCAACTTCATTAGAATGTTCCTCATGCCATTCTTTAACAATTCTAGCTTATGAATTGGGGCATTATCATCTTGAGGTGAAGGTGTTTCCATTATTTTGTCCAACCCCTGTATGTGTCCTCCTTCTTTCTCAATAACTGCCTTCACACGCTTCCTGAAACTTGAGCAAGTGTTCCTCAAATATTGGGGTGACAACTTCTCCCATTCTTCTTTAATAGTATCTTCCAGACTTTCTCGTAATAGTTTTGCTCATAGTCATTCTCTTCTTTCCATTGTAAACAGTCTTTATGGACACTCCAACTATTTCTGAAATCTCCTTTGGTGTGACGAGTGCATTCAGCAAATCACACACTCTTTGACGTTTGCTTTCCTGATTACTCATATGGGCCAAAGTTTCTGAAAAGGTATGGATAATAGTGTTAGGTATGATTATGACATCAATATATGTTTGGTTTCAAAACGATTGACGTAGTGTCTGCTGAGAAAAAAACAACTAAATGTTCAGTGTAAATTTTGCTTCCCCACCCTATAGCAAAGTTATAGTCCTGATCCCTAGCAAATGTTGACTAGTGGATATAGAGTTGGTCAAAACCAGACTCTAAGCCAATTTACAGAAACCCAACAGAATCCTCCAGGAGCAAACACTTATGACTGGTGACAGTGGCGAGGAAAAACTTCCGTTTAACGGCAGAAACCTGGAGCAGACCCAGACTCCTGGAGGATGGACGTCTGCCTGGACCAGTTGGGGTTAAAGAGAGAGGGTAAAGAAAGAGGGGGAGAAGGGGGGAGTAGGGGGAGACACATGGAGGCAGTTGAGGATAAGTGAGTGATGATGATGAAGGCAGGAGAGAGGCAGGACCACTGCAGCAGGTCCAGAGATAATCCTGGGAAAATCTGTGATAATCCTGGGAAAAACCTTATCAAAGTATTTAAAATGTAATGTCTGACAGTGCTAGGACAGGAGGTGCTCTCGGAAGAGCTGGGTCTTCAGGAGCTTCTTGAAGATAGGCAGGGATGCCTCTGTTCTCGTAGTGCTCGGTAGAACGTTCCACCAATGTGGAACGACCCATGAAAAGAGCCTGGATCGTCTTGTACAAGGTCTGGGGACCACCAGACAACGATCCCCAGATGAGTGGAGTGGTCGTGGGGCAACATAAGCTATTATGATATATATTTTTGTCACTTAAAGGGCTCATATTTTGCTAAACCCACTTTTATTCGTCTTTGGTTCATTTATTTGTGTATTTAGACCCTAATAGTTCATACAGTTTGAATTTGAACCCTCCAGGTGCTGCAAAGCTATGTTTATATTCATTTTGGCAAAAATTGAGTGGATTTCTACAACCTGTTTTAATTCCTGCTTAATTTGTTACATTTATAACTAGTTACGTCACAACATTTGCACATATAAGGTCAAGATTTCCGACGAACATTTCTCCGAGTACACCGTAAATGTTTAGCAACAGCAGTGGTTGTAGTAAAAACTGAAAATATGTCCAAACTTCAAGCCGATTACCTCAAATGTTCAGTTGTTGGTTGAATGGGACAGAGCAGCACAGCCAACAACCTGGAGGGGGCGGAGTCATGTGCATTTAAAGGGCCAGTGCTCCAAACCACCTTTCTGGTGTCATTACTCAGAAATGGGGTTGAAGATGGACCTGTGGAGTCGAATTAATGAAGAATTGAAACCCAAGAATGGCATTTATAGTTTATGTAGACCACAGGGAAATGTTTGAAATTGCGTAATTCTATTTGAAAAAAGCAAAATATCACTCCTTTAATGGTGGGATTGTCATTGTACTTCCTGAACCCTGCTTTCTGCATGTTAAAAACCCCCTCCCTACATGAAAGAATTGCTGGTTTCAATGTCCTTGACCAAGGAACTGATGATCCCAGTTCACCCCTTGGTCCTCCCCCTCCATTTTGCGCGTTCATTCATGCGAAACTCGTCTTGTTTTAAAACCATTGTACTGAGCTCCTTATGGTTAGATAAAGTCAAGATAAATCCATAGAAGTCAAACCTCTATGTATGCCCCAAAGTACATAGATTTTTATACTGTTTGTTTATTATATAATATTCTTATCCTGTATTATAAAAGGGAAGGGGTGTGTGTGTGTGTGTGTGTGTGTATTAGGGAATGTGTGTCTTGGGCATCACACAAAATCCGTACAGAGCTGACTGCTGCAGTTTGACATACTTGTGTATTTTTGGTCAAGGAAGAGACTAGCGAAAATGGCAAGTTGATAGGATTAATAGTTTGGGAGATCTTAGTAATTTTGGAATGCAATGGCCTTATTTTTTTAATTATACAGTTGAGGAACATATAAAAATCTAAGTATTATATTATTACAATGTAATATGATGTAGCTATGATTCCTGTATTTTGCTGATTTGCTCTAAGTTGTGTAACTTATTGATATAGAAAAGTTCTAGGCTTCAAGGGGTAGAATGGAAAATTACAGAGGGTCACAGGTGAGTTAGCTTGACTCCAGTTGTTGATGTTGTTGTTGTTGTTGTTATTATTATTATTGTTATTATTATTATTATTATTATTATTAATAATAATAAGATCCTTTATTGTCAGTATACGGTACAATTTGCCACACACTGAAATTCAACCTCTGCTTTTAACCCATCTCTAGAACAAGCAGGAACACACCACACACTGCAAACTAGGAGCAGCAGGGAGCAAATGGGGGGGTTAAGTGCCTTGCTCAAGGGCACATCAGCCAACAACTTTTTCTGCCAGTCTGTGGAATCGAAACAGCAACCCTTTGGTCACAAGCTGACTCTCCATCCCTCTACATCACAGGTGTCAAACATGCGGCCCGGGGGCCAAATCCGGCCCGCCAAAGGGTCCAGTCTGGCCCTTGGGATGAAATTGTGAAATGCAAAATTTACACTAAGATATGAACAATCCTTTTAGTTCAGGTTCCACATTCAGACCAATACAGTCTCAAGTGGGCAGGACCAGTAAAATACTATCATAATAACATATAAATAATGACAACTCCAAATTTTTCTGTTTGTAAATGTAAATATTCTCATGTATTTACACTAAAACAAAGTATAATTTCACAAAAAAATGTGAATAACCTGAACAAATATGAACAACCTGAAATGTCTTAAGTACAATTTTAACAAGATTTTGTCTGTTATATTAAATGTTTTGTGTATTTGTAGATCCACTGTGATCTGCACATTATAATGTACATGTGTAAATAATAAACTGAGGCAGAATATTGTTAAAATCACACTTATTTTTTTCCCTTTGTTCATGTTATTCACATTGTTTGAAAGGATAGTTTGTACATTTAAACCTTTTCATAATTTAAATTTTTTTTTTTCGTTCTGATACAGAGAAAACTTTGGAGTTGACGTTATTTATGAATTATTATGTTATCTTGCTGTATATGATAAATTATTTTACTGGTTCGGCCCACTTCAGATCAAATTTAGCTGGATGTGGCCCCTGAACTAAAATGAGTTTGACACCCCTACTCTACATTATGGCTGCCCCCAAATTATATCGTAATCATTGTAATATTCTAAGTTTATTGGGATAACATAAAGTTTTTAGGCAGCAGCATTTCATAATGTGTGTAATGTGGAAGTTGCCAGTAAGTTTACAATGGATCAATTTTACTCTCAAACCCATTTTCACTGTCAATTTAGACTGATTTGTACTGACATCCATGCAAAGTGATTCGTGTTATTACAGAAACTAAACCAAAACACACATGACTTGTTGAGACCTTCCTTAGAATCACATAATACATTTACAGAGGACATTTTCGCAGACTAGAAGTTTTACAGACCTGTATTCATCCAGATCAGGACCCTTAAACAATGTTTTTCACAACGACATACTTTCCTGTAGATTTTTCACACCATATTTTACGTCTGAGTCAAAATAGCTCAACATTTATTATGCAAATGAACAGTTTCCAAATGCAGCCGTTAATATGTTCACTGTTGTGATGCTATTATGTTGCCAAATAATTGTCAGAGGATTATAGCCGGGCTGTGCTGGCTGCCATGAAAAACGCTCTATTCAGTTTATATTCGGATATTCTGAATTTTACATTGTCGAAAAATAAACAATTGGGGCACTGGTCTGGAAAAAGAAGCATATTCCACTGTTCTCTTCTCTTATTAAATTAGCTGCATTTCCAAACAGAAAAACACACCAAAGTTACTTTTCTTGTGATATTTTCCTGCTGCAATGCAACAGTAAAACTCGCATGATGAAGTTGCACAGTCTGTCTCTAAATACATGCAAATTTTATTGAAATATGATATAAAATTAGGAGAAATTCATGGCGGGAAAATAATCTAAGTGATTTGTAAAACCCTGAAATTATGCAAATGAAATGTAGCTAGTAGAGATGAATACTAATTGCCACAGATTTCTAATAAAACCACAGTGATTAGGACTTTGAGAGTATAATTTATCAGTTAAAGCCGGAGTTTCCTTTCTTACCTATCACTTTACCCTTGAATATCCTCATAATACCTCAGTAAAGCATTGATAAATCCTCACTCGAGAAGTCGTTGAACGTGATTTGAAACTTTTATACATGACCACTGCAGGTGTATAACATATTTTGGTCTTCTTTGAAGTGATTAATTCCTCTGCTTCTTCCGCTGTAATGGCTGTGGCACACTCCAGATTCCTCATACCTCCTAACCCGGTGGGCTTTCCTGCAGTAAGAGATTAGCTTCATGCTTCTGGTGTTGCTAATCATGTAGAAGAAGTCACGTTGCAAGAGGTTTGCCGCTATACTGACTTTCTGATTTACTTGCTGCTCACTCAGCAAGGTATATAATTTATTTTTTTTTTCAACCTGGTGAGTCATGGATTTAGACTGGATTTTTTTCTTTATTTGTTATTGTGAGATACAGCGGATTTTTTAAACATGGATATTAAAACGCTGGAGTGTGACATCTCATGGTAAAGCTGCAGATTGCAATTAATTTATACCTCAAAGCAAGGTTATTATTAACAAAAACTAATGAAATGACGAAAACTAGAATTGTAAAAACATTTTCGTTAACTGAAATAAATAAAAACTTTAATTAAAAGGAAAAAAAAAAAAGATAACTAACTGAAACTATATTGTGTGCTTACAAAACTAACTAAAACGTATACAAATTATGGATAAAATTCCCTTCGTTTTCGTCTTTGTCAGTGTAGGATTGATATGAAATTGATTTATTTCCCTCAAGCAATTTTAGCTGCTGGCACCATATGATATTTAACGGTCCATCACTTGTCGTTTAGTCATCTTTTAGTCCCCACTCTACCAGGAAACATGGAGACTAAAGTTGGGAGAAAGCAGCAGAGTCCTGTCTGGGATTTATTTGAATATGACGACGAAGAAGATATAAGATACGACAAAACTAAAATTAAAACTAAAACTAAAAAAAAATTAAAACTAATAAAAACTAACAAACCTGCTCTGAAAATGAATTAAAATTAACTGAATTAGAGGAAAAAAAAAAGTCCAAACTAAATAAAACTAAACTAGAATGAAAAATCCAAAACTATTATAACGTTGCCTCAAAGCCTCCCCTACTGTGGCTGTAAAAACATGATGACCCACTGCTTGTTTTGTTCTAGACTTTTCCTTTAATCAGATATTAAAAACTTTCTAAGTTTGGGACTATCATCTGTGGTTTATTTGGACAAGTAGAGGCATCATAGTGAGTTTATTTCTACTAAGGATGTCCCAGTCTGATGTAAACATCAGTATCAGCTGCTGATCTGGCATTTTTTAGAAGATCGGATTAGATTTAGTCACAAGATCAAGCCGATCTGGGCCCGGTTCTGGGGGGAGGAGGGGTAAACAAACATTTGCTGGGTCTCAGGAGGATATGAAAAAAAAACAAAACAAACTTTTTGTTTCAGAAAACTGTTAATGACAGTCTAATAACAATTAGCAACTGATTTACACTCAAACATGTTAGTGCAGATCAGGTTTATCATGAACAGCAAAGTTCCAGTAATGGTATGAATTGCTGTGTAAGGGATGATCCATAAGTGTCCACCGTGTTGGCTGATAGGGAACTAAAACAACAAAATCCATGAATATACAAGAGAACAGCTGGAGAATATCTGTCCACTGTAGTGACCACCATGCATGAAAGGGTTAATAATTTTGTGAAGCAAAAAAAAAAAATTGCATTATTTTGTTGAAATAGAGCTTCCTGACAAAGTCAAAAAGCCTTGATGCAACACACACGTTTTATGCGGTTCATTTATGCATTTAAAACCTAAAATGGGTAGGTGCAGACCCTAACACAAGAGGAATGTTAAATAAAAATAACTGCAGAAATCAACGTATCACAGTGATGCTATTTGCGAGATGCGAGAAGGCACTGCCGATTAGAAACATCACAACTAACGCAAAACCATAATTACTCAGTTTATCCATTCAAGTCTCTTCCTGCACTTTATCTGCAGCTGATTCCTCATCATCCAAATAATTCAGCGACTCCTGACCCCATTACGACAAACAAAATAACCCAGAACCTGCTTTTGTTTTTTGTTTTTTTGTCACCATCTTCACAGCGTATTATGTAGCCTATATATAAATCATCGTCTGTCTTGTTTCACTAACAGAAAAAGTTACTCTGTTTTGTTCGCGCAGTCTTAGAGAACGAGGGTAAACCCAAAAGGAGTTCGAACATGACACTTGAGTATTGAGTGTGGTTTTGTGGGTAGTAACTTTAAGTCAACGGTGGTGTTTGATGCTCATAATTCAGTCCTCATGTGGGTGGGATGCATGCTGGGCTTATCAGAACTTCCACCATTAGCAGATACTGTTTTAGGTTGGAGCCCAGGGGTTCTGTATTAACTTTCAGTTGACTTTAAATTATGTGCGGAGATGTTTCAAATCCCAATATTATTATCTGTAGCATCATGTGTATCGTATAGCTTTATTAATATTTCATACTGTCATGAAGTCTGTTTTCATCATTCCAGCTGCACGAGCTGCAAAGAGAATAAATTATGTCATCTCTCTCGGTTGATTTTGCTGCTTTTTTGTTTATTTATTTATTTTTTATTTTAACATGTAACCAGGGTAATATGATGAATATTTGTGAGTTGTGTGATTCTCTACTGTGCTTTGGCTTATTGTAGTGTACCTCTTTTTTTTTTTTTTAACCCTTTAACTCCTGAGACATTATTCCAGGTAAACGTTCTGCTGTGAATTTGCGTCTGTTTTAGTGTCATAAAAACCACTGTGAGCACGTGCTTGTGTTCTTTTTCTTCAGTGGTTTGGTTTTACCGTGTGTTTAGGTCCAAACAGTGTAAAATAATAGAAAAAAAAAACAAAGAGAGGAATAGAAGTTTGACAGGTTTTTACTTAATAACGCACTCAGAATGTAAATCAATAAGAGATTTAGGATGTTGAACATGAACTGTTTTTTTTTTTTTTAAACCTTTATTTACCCAGGCAAGCAATTAAGAACAGATTCTTATTTACAACTGTCAGGGTTCCTACTAGGATTTTTTCACAGTGTAGGGGCACCATGTACGCGCATACATGGCGCAAGTTTTGTAGGGGGGTCCGGGGACATCCTCTCCCGGAAAATTTTGAAATTTATAACTCTCTGAAACACTATTTCCTGCATTTTGAGGGGCAAATTTTGAGGAATGAAGCCAAAACTGCTTTTTTTTTTTTTTTTTTTTTTTTTTTAAATTTGTGAATGGTAATTATTGATGGGAATTACTCCATACAGCACAGGTGTAAAACATGCGGCCCGGGGGCCAAATCTGGCCTGCCAAAGGGTCCAATCCGGCCCGTAGGATGAATTTGTGAAATGCAAAAATTACACTGAAGATATTAACAGTCAATGGTTTTACTTTAGGGCCCATATAAAGCCCTAATATAGTCTCAAGTGGGTCAGATCAGTAAAATACTACCATTAAAAACGTACAAATAATGACAATTGAAAATTTTTCCACTCTTTTAGTGTAAAAAAGTGTAATTAGATGAAAATATGTAAATTTACAAACTAGCCTCTCACAAAAAATATGAAAAACTAGAAATGTGTTAGGAGAAGTAAATGCAATTTTACTAATTTTCTGCCAGTTACTAAAATATTTTGTAAATTTGCAGATCCATTGTAATCTGTAAATTGTAATGCACATTTACAAATGATAAGCAGAGGCAGAATAGAGTTAAAATTGTACTTATTTTGAAAAACATTGAAGAGGGTCTAACTCCTATTCCAATACAAGCCCTAATGGCTGACAGTAACTTACAAGATTTCATTAGAAGTATGGAAAATCCATGGATCAGGTTAACCTTAAAAATATGGAAAACAGTGATAACCGAATATAAATTAGAAAAAGATTTCGTGATTCTTAAGTGGTGTGCATATGACACACAATTTGCACCAAACAAATTAGATAGCAGATTGAAAGAGTGGGCGAATAAAGACATAACGGCTATATGTAAGATTATAAAGGATAATACACTACTTAGTTTTGAAAGAATTAAAGAGAAATTAAAGAGAATTAGATGTAGTAAACGCAATAACTGCAATTCACTCCCTACTTGTTTATGTTCTTTTTGTTTGTTTCATTGTTAAAAAATGGGACATTCAGATTAATATAATGTTGATGACATTTAAAATGAATATCTTTGTCAACATTGATACAGAATGTCAATAAAAAGTGAATTTAAAAAAAAAAAAAAAAAAATTGCACTTATTTTTCTTAATAAATCTCAGTTTTTCCATGGTTCTTCATGTTATTCACATTTTTAAAAGGACAGTTTATAGATGTAAATGTTTCCATAATGTAATTTTACTTTTTCATTATAAAATACATTGAAATGTCTGGAGTTGGCATTATTTATATATTATTATGTTATTAATTCATTGGTCTGGCCCACTACAGATCATATTGGGAGGATTTGGCCCCTGACCTAAAATGAGTTTGACACCCCTGCCATACAGGAACTTCACACAAACTGATACTCAGAGATTTGAGATAATCGGAGCGACACTCGCAATACACGCACGCACAGGCTAAATTTTAGATTTAATTTTCCACGGGTGATCGGTCTGTTTAAATAAGATAAATTGATTGAAGTCTCATTGTCAGCCAATGAGCGTAAGGTAAGTGATGTTGCTGGGCAGGCGTCAGACAATACCAAGGCACACAAAGGAATATATTTTTTCAAATTCAAATCTTGATGTCATTACGCTGGATGATCACAAATGCATACAGGGTGGGGAAGCAAAATTGACAATATTTTGAGGCAGGGATTGAAAGACAATGTATGACCAATTAGTTTATTGAAAGTCATGAGAATTTATTTGCCACAAGAAAATTGCCATCATAGAAAATGTTTTTATTCTATGTGTCCTCCTTCTTTCTCAATAAGTGCATTCACACGCTTCCTGAAACTTGTTCACGTGTTCCTCAAATATTGGGGTGACAACTTCTCCCATTCTTCTTTAATAGTATCTTCCAGACTTTCTCGTAATAGTTTTGCTCATAGTCATTCTTTTCTTTCCATTATAAACAGTCTTTATGGACACTCCAACTATTTTTGAAATCTCCTTTGGTGTGACGAGTGCATTCAGCAAATCACACACTCTTTGACGTTTGCTTTCCTGATTACTCATATGGGCAAAAGTTTCTGAAAAGGTATGGATAATAGTGTTAGGTATGATTATGACATCAATATATGTTTGGTTTCAAAACAACTGACGTAGTGCCTGCTGAGAAAAAACAACTAAATGTTCATTGTAAATTTTGCTTCCCCACCCTGTACAAAAAACCACTGCTATGCTGGTTGAAAGACAGTGTCGTGGGTCAAATCTCAGCATCGGGGCCCCCCCAGGGACAGCGTCAGGGGCCTCGACGTTCAGTGATACTAGCGAGAACCCTGACTATGAACTGGAACACACAGAACAACAAGTATTTGACTTTTGGCCCAGTAGTTTTTGTCAGTCCAGCTGCTTTTTGGCACCAGGTTGAACTCCAAAAGTTATTACATGGTCAAAACTTGGCAAAAACACAATAAAAAAGATAAAGGAAAATCATGACAACACTGCAAAAACAATAGTAAAAACAGGAAACGACAAGAAAAATAACAAGAAAAAGCCCAAACTGTTTTTTATAGCGAGTCAGTCTCACACTGGCCGTTTCTCAATACGCATTCTGGTCTGTTCTTCTGTTCTCGTGAAATGTCATCAGTCATGGCCCAAGTACTGTTCCAACTGCAAGTTCGCAAAAACCAAGAACGCATGGAATACCCAGATGTTGTTCTTGTCAGCTAGCTTAAACCAAGGATGTACTGGTTGGTGACTTGTATAGACTTGGCTGGAAAAACTTAATTCAAAAATGTTTTATTGAATAGATGATCGTAACGAGATGATGTGATATGATGTTAGAACACGAACGACAGGTAGAATAGTGAGAAATGCATCTTTATTATCATGATACTGGATTCAGTGAAATGTATTACAGCACAGGTGTCAAACATGCGGCCCGGGGGCCAAATCCGGCCCGCCAAAGGGTTCAGTCTGGCCCTTGGGATGAATTTGTGAAATGCAAAAATTACACTAAAATATTAACAATCCTTTTAGTTCAGGCTCCACATTCAGACCAATTCAATCTCAAGTCGGCAGGGCCAGTAAAACACTATAATAATAACATAAAAAATAAGAAATACACAAAACAGTAAATAACACGGAGAATATTATTAAAATTCCACATACTTCTCCTAAGACATTTCAGATATTCACATTTTTTGCAAAGGGTTGTCTGTATATGTTTGTGTAATTTTACTTTTTTTACACTAAAACAAAGAGACAAATTTACAGTTGTCATTATTTACAGGGTGGGGAAGCAAAATTTACAATGAACATTCAGTTGTTTTTTCTCAGCAGGCACTACGTCAATTGTTTTGAAACCAAACATATATTGATGTCATAATCATACCTAACACTATTATCCATACCTTTTCACAAACTTTTGCCCATATGAGTAATCAGGAAAGCAAACGTCAAAGAGTGTGTGATTTGCTGAATGCACTCGTCACACCAAAGGAGATTTCAAAAATAGTTGGAGTGTCCATAAAGACTGTTTATAATGGAAAGAAGAGAATGACTATGAGCAAAACTATTACGAGAAAGTCTGGAAGATACTATTAAAGAAGAATGGGAGAAGTTTTCACCTGAATATTTGAGGAACACTTGCTCAAGTTTCAGGAAGCGTGTGAAGGCAGTTATTGAGAAAGAAGGAGGACACATACAGGGGTTGGACAAAATAATGGAAACACCTTCACCTCAAGATGATAATGCCCCAATCCATACAGCTAGAATTATTAAAGAATGGCATGAGGAACATTCTAATGAAGTTGAGCATCTCGTATGGCCGGCACAGTCCCCAGACCTCAACATTATTGAGCATTTATGGTCAGTTTTAGAGATTCAAGTAAGACGTCGATTTCCACCGCCATCGTCTCTAAAAGAGTTGGAGGGTATTCTAACTGAAGAATGGCTTAAAATTCCTTTGGAAACAATTCACAAGTTGTATGAATCAATACCTCGGAGAATTGAGGCTGTAATTGCCACAAAAGGTGGACCTACACCATATTAAATTATATTTTGTTGATTTTTTTTAAGGTGTTTCCATTATTTTGTCCAACCCCTGTATAATAAAAACATTTTCTATTATGTAAATTTTCTTGTGGCAAATAAATTCTCATGACTTTCAATAAACTAATTGGTCATACACTGTCTTTCAATCCCTGCCTCAAAATATTGTAAATTTTGCTTCCCCACCCTGTATAGGTTATTATGATAGTATTTTACTGGTCTGATCCACTTTAGACTGAAATGACTTAAAATGGTTTTCACATCCTTGATTGTTAATATCTTCAGTGTAATTTTTGCATTTCACAAATTCATCCCAGGGGTCGGATTGAACCCTTTGGTGGGCCGGTTTTGGCCCCTGGGCCGCATGTTTGACACCTGTGGGTTAAAGGGTCAAGTTTCATGTGACATAAATCTGGAATCTGGACTGGTTTTGGAGTTAACCCAAACTGAAGGACCAGTTAAGTTCTGATCCTGGCTGTAACTAGAACCCAAAACTTCTATTCTGTCTCACAAAAAAATGAAAATACTGCAAATCTTATTGAAAATCCTGTGCCATGCATGCCTAGACCTGTTATTGACCAGTCACAGATGACTGCAGATCATCCGTCTGCACCGGTAAACCCGATTCAGTAGGTTAGAATGAGGAAGAACATAATGCACAACAGAATATTTCTGCTACTGAGCTGTGGTGGGGACACTTCTGCAGCAGGTTGACACCGTTGCATTCATTAGAGGTAAAATACGGAGACTAAAGGAACTGCAGCAGACACCTTTAGCTTGGAGAAAATCCTGTTTTATTGAATTTACGACCTGTTTGAAGCAGGAAAACAAAGCCAGACTCTTCAGAATTGGAAGAGGTTATAAATATGCAGTTTCCTGTGATTTGTAGTACAAATAAAGGCAGTCATCTTTCTGCAGCAGTGCACCTTCTTCTGTTTGGTAAGGCTCGGAAAGCATGGATCCCAAACATAAAAATATATTCAACCTACAGCAGGTATATAGTATTTTTCAGGTCGCATAATTCAGACATTATATACACAATATGATGGGTATATTTTTTCCCTGGGACCCTGTTTTACCTGAAGCAGAGTAGGTTTAGAAGAGTCTGGAGGGTTGTCAGGACACATTTCAGATCTAAAATATACAACATCTGAAAACTTCATATCTACCTTAGAGGAAAAAGCGACTATAATTATGTAATCTGTCCTGACATAGACTGCATGTCTGGTTCTTTTATTGACCAGTCTATCACAGATGCATTTCATCTGTCTGAACCCCAGGGCCTCCTCCAGTATGAGAGTAGAGATGGAGGAGTTTGTCTCTGAGGGATGGAAAGAGTCTAATTACGTAACATCTGACATGTACTGTATGACCAGACCTATTATTGACCTGTCAGTCACAGATGAATGCAGATCATCCATCTGCACCAGTTGTTCTCATCCTCACATGACTTAAACTGGAGATCAACCTGCTTTTTAATCACATGTTTGCATTTAGAACCAGCTGCACCGACAATAGAGCTGTTCTCATCCTTGTGTACGTGCACCGTCTGAAGATTTGAGTAAACCTGGAACTGCCGATAAACATGTTAACACTGTCTTTTTAATTGTGTGATCATAGTGCAAAGAACTGTATTTTACCTGAATTATTTAACCCATAAAGACTCAAACATCCACCATCGACCAAAAGCATCTACTGATCGAAACTGTTTAACACCTGTTGATCCATTTATCCTATCAATACATGTAAATAATTGGTGTAAAATGCGGCTGTGGAACAGTGTGGGGGCTCGACTAAAGCGTTGCTCCAATAATATACAGCAGTTTAAATCAAAATATAAGGAAATGATATTGAAACAATACAAAAATGAAGGTCATTTGGGGTTTTTATTTTTCTTCTTCTTTTTTTGTGTGTGCGCGCGTGTGTGTCGCTTTTCCATTGACCCTCAAACTGTATGAATATAACTTGTGCATAAAAATTTACCTAATGGAAAAACACCAATTTTGCTATAAG
Source organism: Sphaeramia orbicularis (assembly GCF_902148855.1). Lineage (NCBI taxonomy): Eukaryota > Metazoa > Chordata > Actinopteri > Kurtiformes > Apogonidae > Sphaeramia > Sphaeramia orbicularis. Next base: position 10,994,850 of record NC_043963.1, on the reverse strand, counting down.
TCTCTCGTTTTTTGATTAAAAGTTTTTGCGCTGGCAAGAGGTGGTTTTTCGGGTGTAGCACAACTGGTATATCACACAAAACTGCAATGGAATGACCTTTTTCTGCAACTAGAGTCAGGTGAATTAAAAAAACAAAAAACGGATGTTGACAGACGTTACAACAAACAAAGAAGAGTTTTAAAAGAAACATAGCACAGTACCAGGAAACCGAATCATTTTTAATGGTAATATATAATAAATAAATAAATATTTTTTTTTATACATTTACGTTCAATGCCATGTTTATGGAATGACTTCTCACGTCATCTCGCCATAATAGAAAAACAAATCATCACATTTGTGATTTCATGAAAAAACTGACATGCACTTCTGTTTTTTCGACATATACGAAATATTGGTAAAATTTTGCGCAGATGTCCAGTGGAAAAGTCACTACTGTTCTGTGTTTTGCCCCCATTCCACAGGTCGCAAGGGATGCACTGAGCATGCTCAGGTGTGTGTGTGTTTTGTTCTTTTCTCATTTTTTTTTTTTTTTTTTTTTAACTTTAGTCATTGACAATATTTACTAATGAATTTAGTTTACAACTAATTTCTCTAATATAACTGCAACCATACAGTGTAAAAAAAAGTTGTATTTCTTCTCACTCTGTTTCAGGCTAACGGGTGTATATTACTAGTGAATTATTGTATACATTTATATATATTTATGGACATATAATGGTGTGTATGTAATATGTAGATGTTATATTATCTGTTTTATTGTGAAATTGAAACAACACTGTACATAGAGTGCACAAGCTCGAAAGAAGCTAATCAGTCATTAGTCGCTTTTCCATTGACCCTCAAATTACATAAATACAAGTTGTGCATAAAAATGTACCTAATGGAAAAATGACAATTTCGCCCAAAGTGTAATTTTTCAATTAAAAGTGTTTGCACTGCCAAGAGGTGGTTTTTCGAGCAATGGTATATCATGCAAAACTGAAATGGGAAGACCTTTTTTTTGCAACTAGAGTCACGTGAATTAAAAAAACAGACGTTGACGAATGTTAACGCGAAGAAGAAGAAACATGTTGCGGTATGTGTGGACACACCAGGAAACCAAATCATTTTTTAAATTTAATACAAGATAGAGGGGTAATATAGAATAATAATTAATATATCTGTAAATCAACACAATATTTACATTCGTCGCCATGTTTATGGAATGATTTCTATTGTCATCTTGCACTAATAAATAAACAAATCGTCGCATTTGTGATTTAATGGAAAAAACGACATTACGCACTTCTGTTTTTTCAGTGTTTAGTAAATATCAGTAAAGTTTTGCACAGATGTCAAATGGAAAAGCAACTAACGTGCTACTTTTTTTTCTCCACAATATATTTATTGGTATTTAAGTTTTACATCACATGTATCAAAACAACATAAACACTCAACATCAATGAGATTCTATCTATCTATCTATGTATCTATCTATCTAGTAGAAAAAAAAAAAATTAAAATACAGCAATCATGATAAATAAATAAATACATACATACATACATAAAATTAAACAATGATAATTTGTATGACATGTCCCTGTTTTCCAGATACTATAATGTTCATATACGGTTCCCATAACTGTACAGATTCCTCCAGTTTTCCTTTGGTAATGTAAGTCGGTCTTTCCAGTTCGATGCACTCTGATAGTTCTTTTATCCATTGCTTCATAGAAGGAGCTTCCATGCTCTTCCAGTTCAAAGCGATAACTCTCCTGGCATGTAACAGTCCAAAGTCCTACACTTTAGTTTGTTTCTTAGTATGTGTGAAATCCTCAGGGTACATTCCCAGTATACAAAGTTTAGAACAAAATGGGATCTTAATGTTAAATACCTCAGACATACAATTGATGACCTCCTTCCAGAGTCTTTGTATCTTTGAACATTCCCATAGACAGTGAATAAGAGTTCCTTTATTATCTACTAATGTGCGACTTGTTTTTTTTTCTCCTAACTTATCAATTTCATCCACGGCCTCTGCTCTTCAGAACCATAGCAAATAGTTTTCATAGAATCACACACTCGAAATGGAATGGTTTCTAACTTCAGTCGTTGTCTTTCAGCACAGTCGGCTTTAGGGTTTTTTCTGTCTCCAGTTGAACAAAATTAGCGTCTGCGCTAACAGTTTTGGATACTTGACAGATCTGTGATAGCTGCTTTCACCCGGAACACACACTGAAGTGGGTCTAGTCTGAGTTCCTTCTATAAGAGGGAGTTTGAAATATTCAAATCCCATAATTATCAATGCTTGGGCAGTTCCAGAGGCGGTTTGCTAATGAGCCTGGTGTCTGTCCACGTCGATCACAGGATGGTGACATTTTGGAGAGCGTTCGTTTTGATATTTGCAGACAGTGTGATGTGGTTTTTTTATTAAGCAGACTGGAAACTGATGCAATTAATTTAGAAACTTCACAATGTCTAATTGGACAATGAGGGAATTCCTGTATTTTTGGACCCACCTTGAGACCTTTGTTTATCATCTAAAAAAAAAAAGTTTTGACATAGACAGACTTTATCATTACAGATTTTACAGAAATTTTGATGCTGTTAGTCAGCAGTCAGCATCAATAAATACAAACATACACTATATATATACATATATATATATATATATATATATATATATATATATATATATATATATATATATATATACACACACACACACACACACACACACACACACACAAGATAGAATAAAGATGCAAAAACTATAGAACATAGAAGATGGAATAAATATGCATATAAAAACTATAGAATATAGAATAAATATGCACATAAAAACTATAGAAGATGGAATAAATATGCATATAAAAACTATAGAATATAGAATAAATATGCACATAAGAAGTATAGAATATAGAATAAATATGCATATAAAAACTATAGAAGATGGAATAAATATGCACATAAACTATGGCTCTCTGATTTAAAAAAAAAAAAAAAAAAAAAAAAGTACTGAATATTGCACAGTTATTTTGAAGGTATATATATTATAGTAACAGTTATATTTACTGGTTTTGAGTAATTAATTTGTTGTGTTTAAGTTGTTTAACTTCAAATGAATAATGGATTATCCCTTTAACCTCTAATGTGTCTGTGGTGAATGTTCAGAATGCATGATTAATTTTAAATATGCATAAAAATTGAACTGTTTGCCATATAAGAAAATTTTCAAAATGTGCTGATTGAATAGACCTTTTGGTTTCCATAGAGATCTGAGCATGCTCAGTGTCCCCCTTGCCAACTATGTAATAGTGGGTAAAACACTAAGCAGTGAGTAGACCGACTTCCTATAAAAATAGTTTTTTTTTTTTTTTTACCGTTTTCCTAGTGTTTTTTTGTTTTTATTGTTTTTTGGGGTTTTGCAGTGTTGCTGTGAGTTTCCATTATTATTATTTATTTATTTATTTTTATTTTTTTAACGAGTTTGACCATGTAACTGCTTTTTGGAGTTCAACCAGGTGCCAAAAACAGATGAACTGATTTAGAAAAAAAGAGAGCCCCTAAAAAAAACAAAAAAACAAACAAAAAAAAAACCTACAGGGCCAAAATTCAAATACTTGCTGTTCAGTGTTCCACTTCACAGTTCATGTTAACCCTTTCATGTATGATTTACGACAACCTTAAGATTTTTTTTTCCTGAGTGTTTTTATTCCTCTTTCAGCATGAAAAAAAAAAAAAAAAACAGAAAACAAGGCAATTTAATTTTTTTCATCAACCTGTTTTTCATGGAGTTACAAAAAATGTCCACTCTGCTGGACACCATGTGTTAAATTTTAAAGGCAAAGAAACATGCATTCACTGATATACGGTGTGAAAACTATTAAACAAAAACATTTTAATGCTTCTAATTTGATGTTTTCTCACATTTTATCATACTCTAATACTAGTTATTACTTACTTTATTGAAATAATATGCAAAAAAAAAAAACTTTTTGTTTAAAAATTCAATAAATAAATAAATAAATAATTCCTGTTAATTGCAATCTAATAACAATTTGCTTTTTTTTTTTTTTTTGCACTCAAACATGTTACTGCAGATCAGGATTATCTAGAACAGTCAAGTTACAGTAATGGTCTGAATGTCAGTGTATGGGATGGTGCATAAGTGTCCACTCCGTTGGCTGATATGGAACTAAAACAACACAACCCATGAATATACAAGAAAACATCTGGAGAATAACTGTCCACTGGAGTGAACAGTATGCATGAAAGGGTTAAACATCCTAAATCCCTAACTAATGTACATTAGGGGCTAAAGGATTGTCCAAAGATACCCAGACCCATCTCTAAGTTTTCCTGGAGCTCACCGACATCTACGAAAGTGACAAACATTTCCAGACTCTGCCCGTGTTTATGCATCCGCTCAGATATTTTAGTGTTGTTTTTCTCCGACCCGTGTCCCATTCTTCCCCCAAGTTTCATGAGAATAGTTTCAGCAGTTTTTGTATAATCCTGCTGACAGACGGGCACAAACAGGAGTCTTCACATAACCTGCTTGTCAGAAATAATAAAGAGCCGAACTACAGAGGGAATACTGGAACACCATGCAGAGAAACCAGCAGACTTTGGATGCATTTAGCCCAGATGTATGTAAACCTCCAACCTCGGCTGGATACGAGCTACAGAGACTCTATATTCGCCCAAACAGAAAAAAAAACAAACTATGCTGCATAATGGTTGTGTTTTTGGAAAAGTATGAACACGGATGATCGGTGCTGGAGACCCTTCAAATGTTCCCTGGGTAAACATTTTGTGTCAAGTTACCGTGGGGTTTATTTTTTTTATATTTCGACTCGACTTCCTTCCCGTGTTTATTATTCACAACTCTTCACTCAGGAAAACTGCTGTCAAGGCAGTCGTTGGAGATTAAGCGGCAGACCATGGGACACCTGGTACGCTGAAAAATTTACAATGCGCCCCCTCCTACCTGTTCCTACGCGAAGAATTGGACATCTCCAGCTCCGGTTAACCTTCATATGCCTGAGTTGGTAGAGGCAGCTGATTGAAAACAGAGTTAGGGTCATAGACTGCCTCATCATACTCGTCTTTTCCTCTGTCCCTGAAAAAAACTCCTTTCTTAAAGGTTGGGTTGGAGATGTTTTCCTGGAGCATTTTTTACTATATTGTTTAAAATCTCCTTCATACCTTGATTGCAACCAATTAATTAAACGCTCTACCACAAAAATAAAAAAATAAAAAAATGTTAGTCACCTGTGGAACAGACAGGACTGAAAAAACACCATCCAATCATTTTAACTGCCGCACAGAAATGATTGAATGGTGAGATGTCTATCAAACTCAACCCCCCCCCCCCCCCCACCATGCATGAATTGTACATTCTCAGAGGCATGGAACCTGGGGAACCGCTAGCAACTGTGGGCCCCATGAAAGCTAAACAATGTGGGCCCTTTATAAAATTCAGTATATTTTCAACTTGTCGGAACAGGGGGGGTATGTACATGGGGTAGGGGCAGCAGTTATATACGTGGGAGTGTGGTTCTTAACTAATGTAACTAATGCTGGCGTGAAGCGAAAGTGAAACTCTGTGGTCTGCAGTGCTTACACGTCACGGTTTAGTATCTGGTCCCCGGTCCTGGAACCTCAGCAGAGGTGATACCAAAAAAGTAGTACCAGGTACCAGATTCCGGGTCCTTTTTGTAATGGAAACACAAAAAGGCCGAGCTGAGTCAAGTCGAGCTTATACCATGTAGTGGAAAGGGGGCATTATTATGGAATCACAGGAGTGCCAAAATTAAAAGGAAATAAATGTGGAAATAAAAAGAGAATCAATAAAATAAATTTGGAAATAAAAAGAGAATCAATAAAAGAAATGTGGAAATAAAAAGAGAATCAATAAAAGAAATGTGGAAATAAAAAGAGAATCAATAAAAGAAATTTGGAAATAAAAAGAGAATCAATAAAAGAAATGTGGAAATAAAAAGAGAATCAATAAAAAAAAATTGGAAATAAAAGGAGAATCAATAAAAGAAATTTGGAAATAAAAAGAGAATCAATAAAATAATTTTGGAAATAAAAAGAGAATCAATAAAAGAAATTTGGAAATAAAAAGAGAATCAATACAAGAATCAATGATAAAAAATATACAAATGCAGTCATATCATTGCTTTTGCTTATTCCATTTTGACATTGTCTTTTCCATTTGCTTATTGTCATTGCTTTTACCTGATGGCTCAAGCTGTCAATCAAATGGCTGTGGGTGGGTCTTTCTGTCCAGGATAACTAGTCGATACCTGATCAGACGATTCCGGCTTGACAGTGGCTATGCAGTAGCTCTGTTTATGTGTTAGCTCTCAGCGCGGGAGACCAGAAGTAGCGTCACGGACAGGATGTAGACACATGATACACATGTGTCAACTAGAACCATGTCTGCATTCATCAGTGCAGATATTTCTCCAAGACTTTCCATTACATCTTCCACCAACCTTAAAATATAGTCCGTTGGAAAATTTTCCTCCACATACCGAGCAATTGCTAAAATTCTCGTTGAATGCCTCTTCTCAATCCGTCCACGTCAACCATATTTAACTTTCCCTCTTTTTACTACAGATAAATGTGTATGTGTGTCTACGTCTTGTCCGTGTCGCTACTTCTGGTCTCCCGCGCTGAGAGCTAACACATAAACCTAGCTACTGCATAGCCACTGTCAAGCCGGAATCGTCTGATCAGGTATCGACTAGTTATCCTGGACAGAAAGACCCGCCCACAGCCATTTGATTGACAGCTTGAGCCATCAGGTAAAAGCAATGTCAAAACGTAAATGGTAAAGACAATGTCAAAACGTAAATGGAAAAGACAATGACAAAACGTAAATGGAAAAGACAATGTCAAAACGCAAATGGAAAAGACAATGTCAAAACGTAAATGGAAAAGACAATGTCAAAACGCAAATGGAAAAGACAATGTCAAAACGTAAATGGAAAAGACAATGACAAAACGTAAATGGAAAAGACAATGTCAAAATGGAATAAGCAAAAGCAATGATATGACTGCATTTGTATATTTTTTTTAATTATTGATTCTTGTATTGATTCTCTTTTTATTTCCACATTTCTTTTATTGATTCTCTTTTTATTTCCAAATTTCTTTTATTGATTCTCTTTTTATTTCCAAATTTCTTTTATTGATTCTCTTTATTTCCAAATTTCTTTTATTGATTCTCTTTTTATTTCCAAATTTCTTTTATTGATTCTCTTTTTATTTCCAAATTTCTTTTATTGATTCTCTTTATTTCCACATTTCTTTTATTGATTCTCTTTTTATTTCCAAATTTCTTTTACTGATTCTCTTTTTATTTCCACATTTATTTCCTTTTAATTTTGTCACTCCTGTGATTCCATACATTATAGGCTGGGGTACTGCTAGCAACTGTGGGCCCCATGAAAGGTAAGTGTTTTGGGCCCTTCGTAAAATTCAGTATCTTGTCAATTTGTTGGAGTGTGTGTGTGTGTGTCCATAACTAACGTAACTAACACTGATGTGAAGTGAAAGTGAAACTTAGCATGCTTTCAACATCCGACTCCTGGCTTTTATGACTCTATTGTACAGCAGACCTTACACGAAATTTTCACAACTTCTAACCTGTATCCACTGGACCCCCTCCACTGCTCTATGGGCCCCCCAGAAATGCTGGGCCCCATGAATTTGTCATGTCCCCCCCCCCCCCCGTTTGCTTTCCTGATTACTCATATGGGCAAAAGTTTCTGAAAAGGTATGGATAATAGTGTTAGGTATGACTATGACATCAATATATGTTTGGTTTCAAAACAATTGATGTAGTGCCTGCTGAGAAAAAACAACTAAATGTTCATTGTAAATTTTGCTTCCCCACCCTGTATTACTGTCAGACGTATTTAATGTAATATTTACAGTATAACACAGCGAAAAGCAAGGATTTTAACATTTCAAATTACATTTTAAAATACAAAATCATGAACATTGCTAGAAAAAGCTCAAACAAGAAATGACACTATTATATATAACCATGTAAAATGACACGCTGTTTAGTTTAACAGTGTCCACTTTGCAGCTAGCAAGTATGCTTCAACTTAAATTAGCTGCATGTTTGCTACATACGGTTAGCACCCCGAAATATGAAGCAGTATTATCACGCATGTTATACCGTGCAAGTTGCATCCAGTGTGAACGCAGTTTATGGAGGCAGTTTAATGAACCCAAAATGCCACAGTTAAGTTGATAAAATCACAATTACCTTTATAAATGAACAACTGGAGCAGGATGGAGTTCTGGCAGTGTTGGTAGAAAAGCATCAGGTGACCTCCGTTCCTCTGCTGTATGGGGTTAAGTCCAGGTGAAAATAGCCATCCTCAGTTATTTTCTCTTTTGATTTTTTTTCTTCTGCTTCGAAAAAGAACCACTTACCTTTGATGCAGCAAGTCTATAGTTAACATTCGTTGGATTGAATCTTTTTCTAAACGAGCTGGTGAGATTGGATGCCAGATGATTTTGTTCAGAGCAGTTCTGGGCGGACAGCAGTGGAGGAACTGAAGAAAATACTGTAATTTTACAGTAGCTTACTGTTTTAAATTTGCACCTTAAAGACCTCATTATTTTTTAGCATTATACTGTATTTACAAATAACAGCATGATACTGTATAAAATGTACTGTTTTTTTTTTACAGTAATTTGATACAGTGCAGTTTGGACTTTTGAATTGTGTATTTTCAAAATGTAGCTTGCTCGAACCATTTTTCTTGGATCTCCTACCCTACCTTTAACTTCAACTTTATATTTTCCCACACGGGTCATTGTAAAAACACATTACCTTGCGCTGTAAGTGGTTGCGGCCCTTACCTCATGGTGTTTTTCCTCAGGAGTCTGCAATAAAATGAGATGTAAGACCAGTGAGCAAAAGGGAAAAAACCAATTCAGCCAATTTGATTTTATCTACAACATGAGTACGGCCATGAAAACATTTGATACGGTTAGATGTGTTACTATGGAGAAGGTGGAAATGCTGCTCTGTAGATTAATAATTACATACATACAAGGACTTCAGATGTTATCTGTGCTTTAGAGCCGCGCCGAAATGTCAAAGTTATGCACAACTGGCTCCTGTAACGTTTTATTTTTATCTTCTTGCTGCTGCTATGAAACCCTTTGAATTCCATGCATTTCAATGTGTACAAAAACACTATTTTAAAACAGCAAATTCAAGAATAAATACATTACAGGAGGAACTGTAATGAACTCTGAAGGCTTCAATCTTCTATGAAATGAGTAGTTTCTTTATATATGTTATAATTAGTAGTCTCGGAATTATTTTTCCCTTTTTCCATTTCAGTCAATTCTGGCAGAGACAGTTTTCAATGATGATATCTACATCGTTCCTGCATGACAAATATTAAATCTGTAATTGGGTGCTTCTATGAAACTGGGTTTATTTTGGTACCTGGCACTTTTTCAGCTTTTTAGACCCAATAATAAAAGAGAAATTTAGACATATTCCCCCCAGAATGTACCTAATGATGACCTCCATATAAATGTAAAAAAAATTATACTCTTGCTCTGAGCTGTCCCAAAATTAATGAATTTTTAATAAAATATTGGGGCTAAAAGTAGGACCAAAATTGGGACAGGAAAAACTACCTATGTGTCAGTGTATTTAATCTGAAAACATGGCTGTAAATGGTCTTATATACCGCTGTGTTAAATTTGTCGATTCTAGTGGTTTTTCTAATCTAAACGTGGGTTTTTCATGAATCTCAGTCTTATTCCAGGTTTCGTGTGTAACCGATTGTGTCCACTTGAGGTTCTGGAATGCAGAACCTGCCCATTTAAACGGAAATAAATCATGCATGATTTTGCAACAGCGGCCATTTTTTTTAAACAATCTGCTGTGCATAATTAGTTCAATTCCCAAAATGTCACTGTGAGAGAATAAAAAGAACATTCAAAAAAATAGTAGCAGGTAATTTTCGTGTCCTTTTTACCATGTTACATGCAGATTTCTGTATTAAATATAATACAAAATAATATAAAAATGTTTTATCTGAAAAATTGTTTCTCTTTTATATTAGTAAATATTTATTTTTTAAAAAGTGCTTCCAAATTTCCCTCATAATATTAGTCTACATCTGATTTTCATTTTTTGCCCCCATGTCCTGTTTTCATAGAAGCACCCAATTACAATACAAAACTAGTGAAAACTGATGGAACAGACAACCAAAATGATACAGTTTGTTTTTTTCTAGACACTTTCTAAAGGTTATGTGCTAAATTCAGGGTTCAATCACATAGATCTAACTGGAAAAGCTAGTGTTGATGGTTTGTAATGCGTATGTCCATTGTGTGTTGGCAGGAATGCATTATGGGATGGATTGAAGGGCTGTCTGTTTAGCTGATGTCCTCTGGTCTTTCTTATGTCTTATACTACCTGCTTTTTCACTGTCAGGAACTACAACGGTATATATCATTCATGTACTTATCATGAACTGGAGGATAGATTCATATATCAGTAAAACATACGAGAAATAATAAAACAAATGGAAAGGTCATGGTTATCATGTTGACATTTCATTACTTCATGCACTGAGTAACGGGTATGAAAACCATACAGTATTCTTTTTTATCATTATTATTTTTCTTGCATAGCCTGATCAACTCCCAAAAATGAAAACTTGGCCATGCTTTAAACAGTAGATGAGCTTGTTTATTTGCACATAAAACGGGAAAGTCTGATCCAATCACGAGCGATCACTTCATATGCGTTCTACTGCCAAGAGTGGAGCGGTCCACGTTTTATTAGATCACTCAGAAAACACATTAACACCCAATGCCAAGTCTGAAAAGGGCCAGAGAACCCACAGCTCCATGGCCATGCTTCGCTTTGTTCCGCTTCATTATATGTGCACCATAAATTAGGACCTTGTTTTCCTCCTGTGTCAGTTGGTGTAAGTTTATTTTAATTCAGCTGATGTCAGTATAAGGTCCACCTGAGGCCTTAGTTATGGATTAGCCTGAAAATGGATAATATTTTATTTATCTGACCATGGGGAAATTTCACAGTTACCAGCAGCAACATATAACAAGCAATCACAGAGAAAGACAGGTAGAAAAACCATGAGTGGGAATAAAAAAATAGAAAGAGAAAAATAAGAAATTAATATATATATGTAAAGAATTTGAATTAAATATTATTTATACAGGGTGGGGAAGCAAAATTTACAATATTTTGAGGCAGGGATTGAAAGACAGTGTATGACCAATTAGTTTATTGAAAGTCATGAGAATTTATTTGCCACAAGAAAATGGACATAATAGAAAATGTTTTTATTCTATGTGTCCTCCTTCTTTCTCAATAACTGCCTTCACACACTTCCTGAAACTTGCGCAAGTGTCCCTCAAATATTCGGGTGACAACTTCTCCCATTCTTCTTTAATAGTATCTTTAAGAAAGTCGACATTGCTGTGTGATGTTCTATCGGTAGCATGTTCTAAAACGCCCCAAATAGCAGAATCCAGAGGGTTTAGATCTGGGCTAGAAGGCGGCCATAAACATGATTCCCAAAAATTGCTAAAGTTGGATTTGTTGCTGTTGTCAACAAGTGTTTTGGTGTTCTTGTGTAAGATTTTAACTTCAAATCCTATTTTACTGCATTTCTAACGCTCTTGTTGTCTACCTCAAGTTCAATTGCCATTTTTCTCATGGATTTGGTTGGATCCTTTAGGATTTTGGATTTGAGAGCTTTAATAAAAGCTTTGGTACGTTTTTTGTTGCTTCCTCCACTTCCAGACTTTCTCGTAATAGTTTTGCTCATAGTCATTCTTTCTTTCCATTATAAACAGTCTTTATGGACACTCCAACTATTTTTGAAATCTCCTTTGGTGTGACGAGTGCATTCAGCAAATCACACACTCTTTGACGTTTGCTTTCCTGATTACTCATATGGGCAAAAGTTTCTGAAAAGGTATGGATAATAGTGTTAGGTATGATTATGACATCAATATATGTTTGGTTTGAAAACAATTGACGTAGTGCCTGCTGAGAAAAAACAACCACATGTTCATTGTAAATTTTGCTTCCCCACCCTGTATATTTACATCATCATAGTCTTCTTCCTGGCCACATGTGCTACCCTTCTGCCAGGTTTTGTAAATATAACGTTTTTTTTTTTTTTTTTACCCTGCCCCCTAAAGGAGGCAAGGGGTGTTGTTTTTGGTCTGGTTTGTTTGTTCACATTTTACCAGCAAAACTATTGGTTGAACTCATACCAAATTGGGTTTATAGATTGCTAGTGATCCAGAATAGATGTTGTTACATTGTGGAATAGGTAGGTCAAAGTTCACATTTTTTAAAAATGATTTTTTAAATCTTACCATCTACACTGAACAAAAATATACATGCACCACTTTTATTTTTGCTCCCATTTTTCATGAGCTGAACTCAAAGATCTAAAACTTTCTGTGTACACACAAGGTTTATTTCTCTCAAATATTGACAAATCTGTTTAAATTTGTGTTAGTGAACACTTCTTCTTTGCTGAGATAATCCATCCACCTCACAGGTGTGGCCTATCAAGATGCTGATTAGACAGCAGGATTTTTGCACAGGTGTGCCTTAGGCTGGCCACAATAAAAGGCCACTCCAAAATGTGCCGTTTTATCACACAGCACAATACCACAGATGTCACAAGTTTTGACTGTGCGAGGACCCCCCTGGACCACCCAATACAGTAAAACTGCACATTTTAGAGTGGCCTTTTATCGTGGCCAGCCTAAGGCACACCTGTGCAATAATCCTGCTGTCTAATCAGCATCTTGATATGCCACACCTGTGAGGTGGATGGATTATCTCAGCAAAGGACAAAGGAGAAGTGCTCACTAACACAGATTTAGACAAATTTATGAACAATATTTGAGAGAAATAGGCCTTTTGTGTACATAGAAAAAGTTTTAGATCTTTGAGTTCAGCTCATGAAAAATGGGAGCAAAAACAAAAGTGGTGCATTTATATTTTTGTTCAGTGTATATTATTAAAGCCAAGTGACCATTGTGTGTGTGCATGTATCAGATTTATAACTGATAAACTGGACAGAGTTAGCCATTGCCTTTTAAGGATCAGAGAGGGGAAAACAGCTTATTGATATGACCAATACTTTTGGAGTTATTACTTATTAACCCTTTCATGCATGAATTATGAGAACCTTAATCAAGATTTTTTTTTTTTTTTCCCCGAGTGTTTTTATTCCTCTTTAGGCATGAAAAAAAAAAAAAAAAAAATTGATTGAATTTTTTTTTTTTAAATCAACCTGTTTTTCATGGAATTACAAAAATGTCCACTCAGCTACACCATGAATTTTATATTCTTGAAGCAAAGAAACATGTATTTAAAACCCAATATCATAAAGTGATATGAAAACAGTGAAATGAAACCATGTTTAATGCAGCTAATCTGTTTTCTCACATTTTAACACATTCTAATACTAGTTATTACTCACTTCATGGAGATAATTTGCAAAAATAAATATAAACAATTGATTTCCACTCAAGAACCAATCAAGAACAGCAAAGTTACAGTAATGGTATGAATTGCTGTTTATGAGATGATGCATAAGTGTCCACTGTGTTGGCTGATATGGAACTAAAACAACAAAACCCATGAATATACAAGAGAACAGCTGTAGAGTAACTGTCCACTGTAGTGACCACTATGCATGAAAGGGTTAAAATTACAGTGGGTTTACAGGCGACCTACAGATGAGACCATTCTGGGGTTTTTTTCTTAATCTGTGTGTTACACCAGTAAGTTTGATCAAGTCATCCAGAAATGTGAATGTGATGAAGTCATACAGTAACTAGAAAAGCACCTGGAGAGTGCAGACCTCCGCCAAGGCAGATCAGTAACCCCACCCCCACCCCCCATCCCAATCGCCAACCAAAATTTAATCATTTACTTGTGCCAGTATCAACATTTCTTGAAATTTTCATCCAAATCCATCCATAACTTTTTGAATTATCTTGCACACGGACAGACAAACAAACCAACGCCGGCAAAAACAGAACCTCCTTGGTGGAGTTAATGATGTGAAGCCCTTTCAAAGGCATATATAATGAATACATTCTTATCTTTTACTTTTGATTTCAATACAAAACAAAATGAGGGCCATTCTTTTTTTTCCTATTCCCATTTTATCAACTCTACTGGTTCTAGAACTCATGGATTTCCACTGGTCAATGTGCTAGTTTACTTATAAAGGGTGAAATACGTGCGAGGGGTGGGGTTTGTTGTGCCTGGCACCACTTGTTGTATTTTATTTCTCCATATTCCTGTTGACAAACATGTAGATTGGTATTATAGACATTATCGTTCATTATTCCTACTCTATATACCACAGGTGTCAAACATGCGGCCCGGGGGCTAAAACCGGCCCGCCAAAGGTTCTAATCCGGCCCGTTGGATGAATTTGCAAAGTGCAAGTTAGGGCGTCAAACTCAAAAATAATATCATAATAACCTATAAATAATGACAACACCATTTTTTTCTCTTTGATTTAGTGCAAAAAACATTAACTTATGAAAATGTTTACAATAACAAAACTATCCTTTAACAATAAAATGTAAATAACCTAAAATGTCTGAAGTAAATTGAGTGCAATTTTAACAATATTCTGCCTATTACTGACTGTTTTGTGCCTTTGTAGATCTGATCTGTAATGCACATGTATAAATGATAAGTCAAGGCAGAATTTTGGTAAAATTGTACTTATATTTCTTAGCAAATTTCTTTTTTTTTTTTCAGGTTATTCACATCCTTTTTGTTTGGATAGTTTATAAATGTAAATACTGGCATAATTGAATGTTTTTTTTTTTGCACTAACACAATTTGGAGTTGTCATTAATTATTGGCTATCATGCTATTATTTTACTGGTCCGGCCCACTTCAGATGAAATTAGGCTGAATGTGGCCCCCGGAAGAAAATGAGTTTGACACCCCTGCTATATACTGTATATACAGGCCTGTTAAAGGCTCAAACTACTCACTTCTAGACCCAAAGTCGCTCTCCTGGGTGAGATACCATTCCCTAAAGCCCGCGAGATTTAATTAGTCGAAGGCGGAAGTTGAAGAGCTACAGTTATTACCTCCGCCAAGGAGGTTATGTTTTTTCCAGGGTTTGTTTGTTTGTCTGTCCGTTAGTGTGCAACATAACTCTAAAAGTTATGGACAGATTTGGATGAAATTTTCAGGGTTTGTTGGAAATGGGATAAGGAAGAAATGATTAAATTTTGGTGGTGATCGGGGGTGGGGGGGCCCACGGGGGGGGCCACTGATCAGCCTTGGTGGAGGTCTGTGCTCTCCGAGTGCTTCGAGTTACTTCTGTATCAGACTGCTGTCGCTGAACGTACGTCGTACTTCAAAGGTAAGTCACTGTGAATATATGAGCGTGTATGAGGAAGGCTATCATCTTATATCAGTTATGGATGAAAGAGGGAAAAAGGTCATAAGTGCGGTGCTTTTATTGTAACAGTTTTTTTTTTTTTTTTTTACTTTATTGTACATATTTGAGTATACAGTACATACATTTTGAACAAACAAGATGTCAAAAAGGAAAAAAACATTTGAACAAATAAGTTTAAGAAAATAATGCATAGATTTAAAGATGCATAACAGAATAGACAAATAATAGTATACATACATACATATAAATAAATAAATAAATAAATAAATAAATAAATAAATAAATAAATAAATAAAAAATCTAACAAAAATAAATAAATAAATGCAAATGAGGTCAGTCTATTTTAAAGAATTGTTTATAAATAGTCAGGGTGCTAGAGCTTTTTTTGTTGCAGATAAATTCTAAAGATTTCATATATTTGTCAAATTCCATTCGGAAGATTTTAAAATTTGGGTGTGTTTTGGTATATTTTATGTATACGAAATTTTCCGAATAAAATGATCAAATTTACAACAAATTCTAAATTGTGAATGTCATGTTGAAAATATGTAATTACATTATGGGATGTTATTATCTTTTCATTACTGCTTGTATTGTTACAGTTGGTTTTAGAAGTCAGTGAAATCGTACGTCCACGTCTGTGGTGTGGCGTGTGCATGTATGTGCGTGCGCGGTCGCTGCAGTCGGTAACGGGGTCGCGCTCAGGGACCCCGCCGCTCCATCAGAGATAAAATGTCATAGGAATTGTATCAGTGGTTTGTTTACTTCAACAAAACTGGCTTTAAGGATGCAGAATCTGAGTGTGTTAAATATTGCATCATATGTTGGAAGTGAATGAACAGGAAACAGTAGAAAACTTCAGTCTGTTATCTTCTATGCTGGAAATAATGTTTTTTTTTCCTATTATGTGGTTAATTATGTTGGAAACAATAGGCAGGTCTGGATACTGAACTTATATAATACTCAGGAACATATGGCACAGACTGAGTTCATTAGATATTGTCAAGTATTCAGAAATTCTTAATATATGTTAAAACTAAACATCGACTACCAAGGCATGAATGTCCTGCACAAACACAAAAAACAGTTTTCATAGAATTGCATTTTTTATATTAGAACATTTTTTAATCACATTTTTCTTTTTTTCTTTTTTATTTTTTTTAATTGAACAATGAACAATTGAACATAATGTATGCATATGGTATTACATCAAAGCAGGATAAAAAAAAAGTCATTTCAGAAAATATTTTACATTTTCAATATATAGATACAAATGTAAATTAATAATAATAATAATAATAATAATGATTTTGCTGATAATAATAACACTAACAATAATAATAATAAGGATGATGATGATGATGATGATGATGATAATAATAATGAATTAAAATAAAAAAGCTTGAGGTATAAAAATAGAAATTACATAAATTAACCCTCCGGTATCCCATCCAGCAAGGCCCTTACTAAGCACCAAAAAGTGTGCCAAAATGGATTTATTTGAATACGACGGAGAAGAAGAGAAAAGAGAAAAAACCCCTAAAACTAAACTAATATTAAGCATTTAGAAAATAACAAAAACTAATAAAAACTAGCAAGCCTGCTCTAAAAACTAATTAAAACTAACAATTAGACCAAAAAAAAGAGTCAAAACTAAATAAAACTAAACTATAATAAAAAATCCAAAACTATTATAACCTTGGTATGTACACGTCTTCGGGAATTAAAGGTAAAATTGTTATTTTTGTGTTTTATGTTGAAGTAGACTGGTAATTCTAATGCTTTGTGAATGTGTCACCTTTTTTCAGTTACTATAATAAATGTGATTTAGGTGGTGTCCACAGGGAAGTCATCATTTCTTCCATTTCTTTTTTTTTTTTTTTTTTTTTTAATACTGCCTTAAGAGTCATAGTGTGACATTTGATTTCTTTTGCTCATTTTTGAATGCTGTTATTGTTGCAGTCCTATTCAGTTTTCAGCTGCTTTAGGTGCTTTCTTTGATTGAAATACTGCTGTTTTAAATACAGCGCTTTCGGGGGTGGATTGCTCCTCATTGTCATCATTCTTTGTGTGTTTAATGCCTTCCTGCAAACTCATTTTCCATTGGGGCTTCTCTCTCATGCAGCACTCGCCCTTAAAAACATATTGCTTGCATGCTTTTTTTGGACAAGCAGTCCTTGGGCTGATGAAACATCGTACCACGCTGACCGCACTCGCTGTCCTCCAGCATCTGGTTCCAGTGTGGAAAGCTCAGGTGTTACTGATAACATTAACAAGGGCATATGTGGAAAAGGTCCAATTGTACCAGGCAGCTCTCACTGGTTCAGTATTTATTGGATCACCCACAGTGGCATCACCAGCCTGAAGACAGCTGCAGCATCAGCCTCTTCATGTTTCTGTAGTCGACAAAAATACACCGCACAGTTTGGAGTTGTTGTTCCTAATGTGTAGTTTCCTTCTGAAATCGTTCCAATATTAATTCTTTCAACAAAAATCATCATCTCTATTAGGCATTAGAGCCCGACCGATATGGGATTTTTGGGGCCGATACCGATATTGGGGGCTAAAAAAAGCCGATATCCAATATGTCAGCCGATATCCGATATTGGCCAATAACTGATATATTAGCCGATATATGAAATAAGAATACTGATCTACACAGGATATAATAATCTTATATTAGATAATTGTGGACAGGTGGATTAACAGTTGCATAAATCTTTGTTTATCTCACAAATATAATTGACACAACTTTCAAATGCAAACTATGCAATCACAAAAATAATTAGAGCAAAAAATATGACTTTCCACACAATTATGTTTTCACTCACAAATTTGGATGCGTCTGCGTCACGGCACTACAACTTCTTATGTGGACTAAGGACTAAACTGAGCATGTGCAGAGTGAATTAGGTGAGTCCTAAGTTGTTCCTGATTGGAGCAATAGCAAGAGTTACAACTGTCCCCAGTCTCCCCTACACTATTAACACCCAGGCCTGCTGGCAGAATGAAACTGTGAGGTAGACAGGAAGTGCACGGACATGGGTGTGTGTGGGGGGCGGTAAATACTTCATAAGATGGGGGGGTCCGTGATTTTCGGAGTGGGTGGGGAGGGGGTGGGGGGTTAGCGGTCTATCCTCGTCAGAGCGCGCAGTAGCGGTCCGTGATTTTTGCCGGGATGGGGGTTCAGAGCCGGGGGGTGTAAGCAGTCCATCCTTGTCAGAGCGCACAAGCGGGGGGGCGGGTGTAGTTCCATGATTGTGTATGGGGGGGTGATAGCGTTATTGTCCGAGCAGGAGTGAAAGTGAAGCTAACTCACTTTACTGTTCCTCTTATTCTCCGGGCAGCGCGCGCACACACACACACAGGAATAGCGAGCGAAAGAATCTCCGTGCAGCAAAAAAAGTTCATATATCGGCTATATATTGGCCGATGTGATACGCTATAATTGGCCTGATTAATCGGTCGGGCTCTATTAGGCCTGTCCCGATCTGATCTAAAGATTGGTATCTGCTGCCGATCTGGCATTTTTTTGGAGATTGGACTGGATTTAGTCACAAGATCATACCAATCCGGGGGGGGGTAAACAAATGTCCTGCCCCCTCAAATCAAAGTTTCCGAAGCTACGGAAAAGGAAAATTAGCTGCACAACAGTGGGAGGCTTAGAGCAATTAATAAAGCGTCTAAGTTTCACTTTCATTTTACGGTCTGTGCATTATCATTATGTGGTACGTACAGAAGTGATGTGCAGGTCGGGCTTTTTCAATCTGGGGTGCTTTTGTGGAATTATTTGACCCGCCCCAACCCGATCTGTGAGTAACGCGCTGATCCCAGCATCGGAATGTATCCCTATATAATCCCAGGACTGACCTGTCCATAGACGTGCCACAGCAGTGTCAAACATACGGTCTGCGGGCCAAAACTGTCCTGGCAAAGGTCCCAATTTGTCCCACAGTGAATTTGGAGAGTGCAAAAGTTATACTAAAGTTATTAAGAGTCAAAGGTGTCGTAGTTGTTTTAGTTCAGGTTCTACATTCAGCCCAATTTTGATCTCAAGTAAATTAATAGCATAATAACCTATAAATAATGACTCCAAGTTTAAATCAGAATTTCATTGTAAAAAGTCAGTATCGGATCGGTATCGGCAAAACTAATTCTAAAAAAAAATCTGCTCTGAAGCAAAAACATCCAGATTGGGATCACTCATCTCTATAAGATGGTTTGTAGGTCCATTGGTCTGTTGGTTCCCATTACTCCTAAAATTGTAATATCTAAGCTAAAGTTTGACAGAATTTCAGAATATTTGGCTCAAACATTCACTTGGACACAGGATGAATTCTTTTTTGGCCAAAGGTCAAGCTTGCTGTGACCTCGTCTTTTGGCTACAGTATTTCCAAAAGCCTTTTAGAGAATATCTTAAAATCTAGCACAAACATTCACTTGGAGGTTTTATCTTACTGTAAATATGTCTGTGGTCAAAGGTCAAAGGTGAAGCTTGCTGCGACCTCATGACTGCCCATGAATGTGATATCTCAGAAAAGCCTTGAGAGAATATCTTCGAATTCGGTGCAAAAGTTAACTTGGATACCAGGGTGAATGAGTATTTCAGTCGAAGTCGTTACTTCCTGTCTGCCCAGCCTTATGAACAAAGTATCTAAGAAACATCTTGCGGGATTCTTCTTGATTTTTGCCAACTTGAAGTTAGAATCAGACTTGCTGCACATCAGGAATCAAAAACTTTATCTGCAGCTGACTGACTTTGGGTCATTCTTCATTATTCCTTCAACAACAGTAGCTCAGTTTCCGTTACAGTTTTCTGCAAAATAAATGCGATATTTCTACAATTTTGAGACTTATGCTGCGTTTCCACTATGTGGAACCAGCTCGGCTCGACTTAGTATTCCTGGAGACCATTTCCATTACAAGATACTACCGACTTTTCAGTACCTGGTCGTCATAGCGATGCGGCTTGTTATTTCCGTGTCGTCTGCTCAGAGAGTTGCTGAAAACTTGCTCGTTACATGTTTTTACATCGGCCACCAAAGACTGAATCTCCTCAACCGACCATGGTGTAGTTTTGGGCTGTTATCATGTGGATTAATGTACCGCTATATTTACTGTCCACTTCCACATCTGTTTTTTGTAAAACGGCGGGTCACAGAGAAAACTGTCTGACCAATCAGTGGTCTGCAGTGCTTACACGTCACGGTTTAGTATCTGGCACCCGGTCCTGGAACCTCGGCTGAGGTGATACCAAAAAAGTAGTACCGGGTACCAGATTCCAGGTCCTTTTTCATAATGGAAACGCAAAAAGGCCGAGCTGAGTCAAGTCGAGTCGATACCACGTA
The DNA here is from genome assembly GCF_902148855.1 of Sphaeramia orbicularis. Taxonomy (NCBI): domain Eukaryota; kingdom Metazoa; phylum Chordata; class Actinopteri; order Kurtiformes; family Apogonidae; genus Sphaeramia; species Sphaeramia orbicularis. The sequence goes on along the minus strand of NC_043963.1, from coordinate 10,974,017 downwards.
GTGGAAACGGGACATTATAGGCTGGGGTGCTGCTAGCAGTTGTGGGCCCCATGAAAGGTAAATGTTGTGGGCCCTTCGTAAAATTCAGTATCTTGTCAGTTTGTTGGAGTGGGGGTGTATGTGTGTCCATAACTAACATAACTAACACTGATGTAAAGTGAAACTTAACATACTTTCATTGTGCAACTCCCGGCTTCTATTCCTCCCTTACACGAAATTTTCACAACTTCTAACCTGTATCTACTGGACCACCTCCACTGCTGTATGGGCCCCCCAGAAATGCTGGGCCCCATGAATTTGTCACGTTTACAGTGCCCCAGAGCTTGGTTTCCATTACAGTTTTCCACAAAATAAAAGCAATATTTTGACAATTTTGACACTTATCGGTGTTTCCATTCCATTCTAGTAAATTTCTGTCTTGCAACATGTCGTAATTCTCGTACAATACTGTATAGTTCTCGCAAGACGCTTGTTTAAGGAAGATGGACGCACTGAGTTTCCTTCCAAACCTCCACGGTGTTGGTGCTGTAGTGTCAGTTCATCTACTGCTATTACAGTGACTGTCTTAAACAAAAGAAGGGAACGTAGAATCATCCCAAGGAAAAGTCCTTATTTATACCACGCAGAATGGATTTCTGGGACAGAATTGTACATCAGGAATTCACCAAGTTGTGGATCCAGAATTTCCAAATGACCTTGGCAGCATTTAATGAACTATGTGATGTTGTTGAACTTCTCATGACACCAGACTTGTCATAACCTCAGGAAGCAGTTCCTACACAAAAGCCAGTGTCTATTGCCCGAAACAAACTTGAACCACCTGTTCTGAGTCCAGGGTCATAGGGGAGACCTTTGGCCTGAGCAAAACCAACGTGCACAGATGGGTGAAAATGTGCAAAATGTGTTTCCATTACACTTTTATGCTATACTTGTATATCGAAACGTCTCAAAAACCACCTCATGAGTGCGTAAAAACTTTTTTGCAATCTTTGACAGTTTTTACGACATTTCAGTGTTTCCATTACCAGGCACCAAACTGTAGTTATAAAAGGACTGAAATAAATTCACTAGCCTTGCAACTTGTGCTAGCAACAATAGAATAGAATAGCCTTAGCAATAGTTAGCACTGATGCTAACTCCAGCATATTTACATTTTTATACTGAAATGGAATGTATAAATGTGTTCATTAATGTACACTGTCTCGCCTAAATAAAGATACATACATTTATTGTTGTTGTGTGCAATGAAATTAGGAGTACTGCTCCGGTCAGTGCAACTTTATAATAAAAATAACAAACAATACATCAGAAAATAAGAATACAGCGAATATAAAATTACAAAAACTAAAGAGAAGATGGCACATACATTTTGTTTAAGTAAAAAACAAATAGAATTAATAGTAGAATCAAAATTAAAATGGACATAAAATATGAACACAATATTAACAGTATGTATGTCTATGAACTCCAGTTTATATAAAAATAGTGCATTTATGTTTGGATAAATGTTGAATAAATATTGCATCTTTGTTGCAGAATTGCATTGTTATTGCATATTCCATAGGTTAGTGCAACATTATCAGTAAAATACAATGATTAGGGATGTAACGATATGAAAATTTCATATCACCGTTATTGTGACCAAAATTATCACGGTTATCATTATTATCGTATAGTATTGTTGAAATTGTGCTTAAAATGTTCAAAAAGTGCTAATACACACACTGAAATAATTTAACAAAAGGGGATTTTGAAAAAATAAAAAAATAAAAAATAAAAATAAAAATTGGCACAATGTACTTTCTGTTGGCAGAAACATTCAAATATTAACCCTTAGGGGTCTGAGTCTATTTTGGTCGTTTTTCAGTACTTTTGATTTTGCCTTTATATACTATACACAGAAATGTTTACTATACCCATGTTTGGTATCTTTTTTTTTCAGCACAACTTCATTTATATCATCTGTCTATTATTTTTTTCACTTTAACCTACTATATCAACACAAAAGGCCAGAAAACACACAAACAAACAAACAAACAAAAAAAATCCAATTTGAATAATATATATAATTTATTGCATAAATAACGCAAAGATGATTAACGAACCTTTTCAAAGACTTTAAAAGTGAATATTGGTTCCAAATTTTAGGTATAGAAAATTAAAATAGTAATCAATTAGAACTATACTCAAATATTTGACATAAAAACAGATCTTTACATAGGCGTTTTCTCCAGAAAAGTGCAGTAATCAAACACTATCATCATGATCATTGGAATTTAAACAGTAATACTAACTGTCTGCAATTTTACCGCGGTTTATCATTATACCGGTAATCGTTACATCCCTAATAGTGATAAATAATTAGATTAGATGTTGGTGATCAAAAGTCAAGGTTGTTGAGACCTTTATGAGATTCTGAACTGCTCATTCTTTTTGACTTTTCACAGCTGAATTTTTCAACCGTCGAACACACACCGCTAAGTCATATTATGGAGCGCATAAATGAAACCCAGCTAGTATCAGTTTAATTAAATTCACCTTTGCTTTAGCTGTCGGAGCATATCAGACCATCTGTTAGTCAGCACAATGACTGAAAATTAATCTTCAGTTTCCTCAAGCAAAACAGACAAGAGCCAGTTTCTTAATGCGTTCATATTTGCTATATTTAATACTTTTTTTTTTTTCTGCCTGAACCACAAAACAAGGGCATCCAGTGTTTCAGGTCCAACCGTATCCTGTTTCAGCTTTACTCCTCACTAATCAGTAAAAGTTGATGGTGTTTGTCATTGTTCCCTGGTGCGTTTTGTGTCCTCTGGTATTAGATGACACGTGTTTTTCTTTCTCCCATCCTTTTTTTTTTTTTTTTTTTTTCTTGTCGTCTGTAATTATCTGTAGCGACAGGTGGATGATGCGTCAGCTCCATGTGATTCTTCTGCCAATCATGTCAATCCTAGTCTGTAATCCTTCACTTTCCTGCTTCTAAATCCTCACTTCAGGCGTCTGTGCTCTCCCATCTAGACGATCCATCTCCGTCAAGCTTGGAGACGACAGATCATTCACCGGTGATAAAGGCTCAGGCTTTAATCCCAAACACATATGGGATTAAGGGACAAGTGTTGCACATTGACGTGGAGTAATAGCTTTTGGTGTGACTTTGAGAGAATTATAGAAGTTTAACTTGGTGCTAAATTATAACAAAACTGTACGGTACTGTACAGACCAGGAACGAATATGTTCTATTCCAATGGGTCACTTTATATTTTAATGATATAGAAAACAGAAGATGAGACTATATTATTAATGATGATACTATAATAGTGATAATAATAATCAGTATAAAATAATATGTAATAGTAATGACAACAATAATAATAATGACAACAAAAATAAAATGACGACAAAAAAATTAAATGACAAAAAATAACGACACGAAGTAAAATGACAAAAAATTAAATAACGACAAAAAATAAAATAACAATAATAAGATAACGACAAAAAAATAAAATAACGACAAAAAATAAAATAATGACAAAAATAAAATAACGACAAAAAATTAAATCACGACAAAAAATAAAATGACGACAAAAAAATAAAATAACAAAAAATAAAATCATGACAAAAGATAAAATAACAACAAAAATAAAATGACAAAAAATAAAATAACAAAAATAAAATAATGACAAAAAATAAAATGACAAAAAATAAAATGACAAAAAATAAAATAACGACAAAAATTAAATAATGACAAAAATAAAATAACGACAAAAATTAAATAATGACAAAAAATAAAATGACAAAAAATAAAATAACGACAAAAATTAAATAATGACAAAAATAAAATAACGACAAAAATTAAATAATGACAAAAAATAAAATAACAATAAAATAACGACAAAAAATAAAATGACAAAAAATAAAATAACGACAAAAAATAAAATAACAATAATAAGATAACGACAAAAAATAAAATAACAACAAAAAAATAAAATATCGACAAAAATAAAATAACAAAAATAAAATTTTTTTTTTTTTTTTTTTTTTTGCACGTCCTCCTGAGATTCAGCAATGTATTTTGTCCTCTATAGGGGACAAAAGTTTGACAGTTTAACTTAAAAAAAAAAAAAAAAATACTGTCCATTACAAAGGACATTCCATAAAAAAAAAAAATCAATCAATAAATAAAAAATAATTCTTAAAATGTACCTGAAAAAACTGTTGCATTGTGCAGTTTCCAATCAAGACAAATTTTTAATGTAAAACAGCTAAAACTATCAATTTCCTGGGTCTCAGGAGGATATTATCTCCATGAAATGAGTAATAACTAATATTAGAGCAGGGGTCTCAAACTCATTTTCTGTAAGGGGCCACATTCAGCCTGATTTGCTCTCAAGTGGGCCGAACCAGTAAAATAATAGCATAATAACCTACAACTCCAAATTTTTGTCTTTGTTTTAGTGCAAAAAACCCCATTAAATTCTGAAAATACTTACTTTTATAAACTAAAACAACAAAAAAAGATGTGAATAACCTAAAAAAAAGTGAAATTTCTGAAGAAAAATAAGTGCAATTTTAACAATAGTATGCCTCAACTTATCATTTCTACATGTGTTTTATGGATCGGATCTACAAAGACACGAAGCACTTAATAACAGGCAGAAAATTGTTAAAATTGTGCTTAATTTTCTTTAGACATTTCAGGTTGTTCATATTTGTTCAGGTTGTTTGCATTTTATTGTTACAGGGTACTTTGAAAATGGAAATATTTTTATAATTTAATGTTATTTTTTGCTCTGAAACTAAGAAAAATTTGAAGTTGTCTTTATTTATTGGCACAATGTAATTTTTTTTTTCTCCACATCAGATCAAGAAAAAATATGGAGTTATTATTTTTTGTAGTTTTTTCACTATTATTTTTTTTACTTGAGATCATATGTGGAACCTGAACTAAATTGAGCTCATCAGCTTTGACTGTGGAATTTTTTGCACTTTGCTAATTCATCCCAGGGGCCGGATTAGAACCTTTGGCGGGCCGCATTTGGCCCCCGGGCCGCATGTTTGAGACCCCTGTATTAGAGTATGGTAAAATGTGAGAAAACATCAGATTAGCGGCATTAAAAATGTGTTTATTTCATAGTTTTCACTTTCTGATGAGTTTTAAATACATGTTTCTTTGCCTCAAAAATTAAACGAATGGACATTTTTGTAACTCCGTGAAAAATAGGTTTATAAAAAAAATTCAATTGCATTGTTTTTTTTAATGCCTAAAGAGGAATAAAAACACTTAGGAAAAAAATATTGACTAAGGTTCTCATAATTCATGCATGAAAGGGTTAAACCTAATTACTGTTAATTTAATAGTCTTTAATCATGTGTCAATTGCTGTTGGTCCAAAACCAGAGATAAAAGAGAAATCTCTTGAGACCGTGCAGTAGATGAAGGGGTGGCTTCAGTCCTTCAGTCCTTCCAAATGTGTGCAGAGCCTTTAAATCTCACCTTCCACTGTAATTATCAGAGGCTTCGCTGCCCAAGGGAGTAATCGCACTGGGGCTGAGGTGTGAGGAGGACGGAGCGCAGCGGGGTTCAGAAGCACACGGCGGCGTTAGACCGAGCCGACCCCAGAGACCGGTCAGAGCTTAACAGTCGTGAAGCCGCCGTTAAGTCCACTGCAGACTGTGAGCACAAACACAAAGACTTTAAAGGCCAAAAGAACCTTCAGACCTCTGCGGAAAAGGAACCGAGTCCACCCGTGGATGTGCTTGGGCTGTGTGTCGTCAGGATTGCACAAAATGTTCCCATCTGACCCCTACATTTACATGTGATTTATTCTACATCAGGGGTTTTCAAAGAGTGGGATAATGAGCCTCCCCTAAAAGAACTCAAAAGCAGCCCCTCCCCTATTATTATTGCTATTATTAGTGTTATTAGTCGCTTTTCCATTGGACATCTGTGCAAAACTTTACCGATATTTACTAAATGTTGAAAAAACAGAAGTGTGTAATGATGGTTTTTCCATGAAATCACAAATGAGATGATTTGTTTATTTGTTTGTCACGAGATGACACAAGAAGTCATTCCATAAACATGGCGACGAACGTAAATATGGTGTTGATTTACGGATACAGGGGGGGTCATTTTTTTGTGAGACAGAATAGAAGTTTTGGGTTCTAGTTACAGCCAGGATCAGAACTTAACCGGTCCTTCAGTTTGGGTTAACTCCAAAACCAGTCTAGATTCCAGATTTATGTCACATGAAACTTAGCCCTTTAACCCACAGGTGTCAAACATGCGGCCCAGGGGCCAAAACCGGCCCACCAAAGGGTTCAATCCGGCCCCTGGGATGAATTTGTGAAATGCAAAAATTACACTGAAGATATTAACAATCAAGGATGTGAAAACCATTTTAAGTCATTTCAGTCTAAAGTGGATCAGACCAGTAAAATACTATCATAATAACCTATTCAGGGTGGGGAAGCAAAATTTACAATATTTTGAGGCAGGGATTGAAAGACAGTGTATGACCAATTAGTTTATTGAAAGTCATGAGAATGTATTTGCCACAAGAAAATGTACATAATAGAAAATGTTTTTATTCTATGTGTCCTCCTTCTTTCTCAATAACTGCCTTCACTCGCTTCCTGAAACTTGCGCAAGTGTTCCTCAAATATTCGGGTGACAACTTCTCCCATTCTTCTTTAATAGTATCTTTAAGAAAGTCCACATTGCTGTGTGATGTTCTATCGGTAGCATGTTCTAAAATGCCCCAAACAGCAGAATCCAGAGGGTTTAGATCTGGGCTAGAAGGCGGCCATAAACATGATTCCCAAAAATTGCTAAAGTTGGATTTGTTGCTGTTGTCAACAAGTGTTTTGGTGTTCTTGTGTAAGATTTTAACTTCAAATCATATTTTACTGCATTTATAACGCTCTTGTTGTCTACCTCAAGTTCAATTGCCATTTTTCTCATGGATTTGGTTGGATCCTTTAGGATTTTGGATTTGAGAGCTTTAATAAAAGCTTTGGTACGTTTTTTGTTGCTTCCTCCACTTCCAGACTTTCTAGTAATAATTTTGCTCATAGTCATTCTCTTCTTTCCATTATAAACAGTCTTTATGGACACTCCAACTATTTTTGAAATCTCCTTTGGTGTGACGAGTGCATTCAGCAAATCACACACTCTTTGACGTTTGCTTTCCTGATTACTCATATGGGCAAAAGTTTCTGAAAAGGTATGGATAATAGTGTTAGGTATGATTATGACATCAATATATGTTTGGTTTCAAAACAACTGACATAGTGCCTGCTGAGAAAAAACAACTAAATGTTCATTGTAAATTTTGCTTCCCCACCCTGTGTGTGTGTGTGTATCAGAGGTCGCATTAACCGAAAATTTTCCATTGACAGATTTTTATATATTTTTTAAAGATGATGGAAAATTCTGAAGGCCGTCCATCATTTTGACAGATTAAAATAGTGAAGGTAGTCTACCAAAGAACGTTTTCACGGAACACTGTGAACAGAACCTGCTCACAGGAACACTGGTCTGTCTGTTAACAAGGCATCAGACACTCCATAACAGCATCCTACCTGTATAGAACCCTACAGCGCCTGCATAGAACCCTACAGCACCTGTGTATAGAACCCTACAGCCCCTATGTATAGAACCCTACAGCACCTGTGGATAGAACCCTACAGCACCTGTGTATAGAACCCTACAGCCCCTATGTATAGAACCCTACAGCACCTGTGGATAGAACCCTACAGCACCTGTGTATAGAACCCTACAGCCCCTATGTATAGAACCCTACAGCACCTGTGGATAGAACCCTACAGCGCCTGTGTATAGAACCCTACAGCGCCTGTGTATAGAACCCTACAGCGCCTGCATAGAACCCTGCAGCGCCTGCATAGAACCCTACAGCACCTGTGTATAGAACCCTACAGCCCCTATGGATAGAACCCTACAGCACCTGTGGATAGAACCCTACAGAACCTGTGTGTAGAACCCTACAGCCCCTGTACAGAAACATTATAGCGCCTGTGTATAGAACCCTACAGTGCCTGTATAGAATCCTACAGCCCCTGTGTATAGAACCCTACAGCACCTGTGTATAGAACCCTACAGTGCCTGTATAGAACCCTACAGTGCCTGTACAGAACCCTGCAACCCCTCTATATAATCCTACAGAACCTGTGTATAGAACCCTACAGCCCCTATGTATAGAACCCTACAGCACCTGTGTATAGAACCCTACAGTGCCTGCATAGAACCCTACAGCACCTGTGTATAGAACCCTACAGCGCCTGTGTATAGAACCCTATAGTGCCTGTATAGAATCCTACAGCACCTGTGTATAGAACCCTACAGTGCCTGTACAGAACCCTGCAACCCCTCTATATAACCCTGCAGCGCCTGTGTATAGAACCCTACAGCGCCTGTGTATAGAACCCGACAATACCTGTGCATAGAACCCTACAGGGCCTGTGTATAGAACCCTACAGCGCCTGTGTAGAACCCTACAGCGCCTGTGTATAGAACCCTACAGCGCCTGTGTAGAACCCTACAGCGCCTGTGTATAGAACCCTACAGCACCTGTGTATAGAACCCTACAGTGCCTGTACAGAACCCTGCAACCCCTCTATATAACCCTGCAGCGCCTGTGTATAGAACCCTACAGCGCCTGTGTATAGAACCCGACAATACCTGTGTATAGAACCCTACAGCGCCTGTGTATAGAACCCTACAGCGCCTGTGTATAGAACCCTACAGCGCCTGTGTAGAACCCTACAGCGCCTGTGTATAGAACCCTACAGCGCCTGTGTAGAACCCTACAGCGCCTGTGTATAGAACCCTACAGCGCCTGTGTATAGAACCCTACAGCGCCTGTGTATAGAACCCTACAGCGCCTGTGTAGAACCCTACAGCACCTGTGTATAGAACCCTACAGCACCTGTGTAAAGAACCCTACAGTGCCTGTACAGAACCCTGCAACCCCTCTATATAACCCTACAGCGCCTGTGTATAGAACCCTACAGCCCCTCTATAGAACCCTACAGCACAGGTGTCAAACATGCGACCCGGGGGCCAAAACCGGCCCACCAAAGGTTCCAATCCGGCCCCTGGGTTGAGTTTGCAAAGTGTAAGTTAGGGCATCGAAGTCAAAAATAATATCATCATAACCTATAAATAATGACAACTCCAAACTGTTTTAGTGCAAAAAATAACATTCAATTATGAAAATGTTTACATTTACAAGCTATCCAAACAAAAAGGATATGAATCAAAACTAACATTTTCATCAAAATATGTCATTAAATGAACATAAAACAAGTGTGTCCATCCACTGTCATTGATCCAACTCCATGGGTTTGACTGGTGAATCAATGTTGCAGAAGATGACAGTGTTTCCACGGTAACAACAAAATGGGTCATATCTGATGACCATGAAAAGATGACAAACTGTATTTTATTTCAGTTATTTTCATGTATTGATAGAATTAGTGGATCACCAGGTATTTGGATCAGTAGATGTTTTTGGTTGTTTAGGGTTAATCGGGTCATTAGACATGTTTCTCTTCTCCTGATCAATGAAAGTAAAAAATACCACCATCAAAGCATTACAATGAACGTCTCTACTGGTTGTTGCTGTTCTTTAAAATAACTAAAATACAATTTGATTCGACAGGCAGACAGAAAGTGTTTTTATGGAAGTAGAGATTTGTTGATGAAATGCAACATTCCCTTTTAACTTAAACACTAAAGCCTGACAGAACTCTGTCATTATGCATGTAGTCCTCTTGTTTATGTTTTGGCAGCAGCATCCAGCCCCCACAGCCAAATCAGCAGGGATGACAGTGAAAGGAAATGGTCTTGTCAAGTGTGATTCATGCACCCCCCCCCCACCCCACCCCTTCCTTTTCCCCACCCTGTTCGCCTGGTGCCAGTATGCAGACTTCTCAAGTGTAGTTGGAGAAGCTGCGATATAGCAGATATGTCTCCTCAGATTACAGGCAGGAGCGTTCACTATTCACAGAATCACTTTGACTGACCAACGCTGTCACCACACAAAACGCTTAGATGAATATTAAAATGTCAAACGTCAACGGGAACACAGGACGTACGCTGCGATGTTGGAGTGTGTTGTTTATTTATCTAAAAACATAAGGATGTGGAGCTCAGAATTTAACCTCATTTGTCGTAATACTTGGGTAATACGTGCAGCTCCAGTCAGGGTTCATAGAAGGTTCACCAGCCTGTTAGGGAACAGATTACCTTACACTAACAGGATTTTTGTCTGTTAAAATTCACACTGTGCTGCTGGAAAACCATGAATGATGTGGACAAAACGATCATATGATGAGGTTTTTGAGATAGAATTCTGGTTTCTAGAGGAATTGGGCTGGGTGTGATGGATTTTTGTTGTTGTTATGTTACTAGAAACTGCACCTTTTGTGTTATTCTGCAGCAAAATGAATACAATGTTTTGATGAGAATAGAATAGAATAGCCTTAATTGTCATTGTGTCAATGCAACAATATTAATAAAACACCAATACTTAAGAAAATAACAGTAGCGCAAATGTAAAATTGCAAAAACTAAAAAGTAAACAGTGAGTAGTAATAAAAATTAGAATTAAAAATGTTTATAAAAAGTAAAATAACAAAAGAACTTAAGTAGAATAAAATAAAACCAGACATTAAATATGAAGACACAGTATTACCAGCATGTATATCTGTGAACGAGTCTATAAAAATAGAAAATAAGGATGGCACAAATGTAAAATTGCAAAAACTAAAAAGTAAATAGTAAGTAGTAATAAAAGTAAGTAGAAATAAAAATTAGAATTAAAAAATTTACAAAAAGTAAAATAACAAGAGAACTTAAGTAAAATGAAATAAAAATAGACATTAAATATAAAGACACAATATTAACAGTATGTATATCTGTGAACGAGTCTATAAAATAGAAAATAAGAATAGTGCAAATGTAAAATTACAAGCACTAAAAAGTAAATAGTAAGTAGTAATAAAAGTAGTAATAAAAATTAGAATTAAAAATTTACAAAAAGTAAAATAAAAGAACTTAAGTAGAATAAATAAAAATATTCATTAAATATGAAGACACAATATTAACAGTATGTATATCTGTGAACAAGTCTATAAAAATAGAAGAATAGCACAAATGTAAAATTGCAAAAAGTAAATAGTAAGTAGTAATAAAAGTAAGTAGTAATAAAAAATTAGAATTAAAAATTTTACGAAAAGTAAAACACCAAAAGAACTCAAGTAGAATAAAATAAAAATAGACATTAAATATGAAGACACAATATTAACAGTATGTATATCTGTGACCGAGTCTATAAAATAGAAAATAAGAATAGTGCAAATGTAAAATTACAAGCACTAAAAAGTAAATAGTAAGTAGTAATAAAAGTAGTAATAAAAATTAGAATAAAAAATTTACAAAAAGTAAAATAACAAGAGAACTTAAGTAAAATGAAATAAAAATAGACATTAAATATGAAGACACAGTATTAACAGTATGTATATCTGTGAACGAGTCTATAAAATAGAAAATAAGAATAGCGCAAATGTAAAATTACAAACACTAAAAAGTAAATGTTAAGTAGTAATTAAAGTAAGTAGTAATAAAAAATTAGAATTAAACATTTTACAAAAAGTAAAACAGCATAAGAACTCAAGCAGAGTAAAATGAAAAGACATTAAATATGAAGACACAATATTAACTGTATGTATATCTGTGAACAAGTCTATAAAAATAGTGCGTTTATCTTATAAAACTGATACATGATAAATATTAAGATAGCACCGATTTGATATTAGGGTCAGATATCGGCCTTGATATCAGCATTTTAGCTGAATCGGGGATCGGTAAAATCAACCGATCCGTAAGACCGATCCTACCCCTTTAAATTTTTGTGACACAGGCTACGTCATGCATGTGAGAAAGTGAAAGTGTGCGATGTGGCATATGTGGGTATCGATCCGATACCAAGTAAATACAGGGCCAGTATCGCCGATATCGATACCAATATGTTTCAATAATTAAGGTGAATGCATCATTGAATTGCTAAATCTCAATTAATTTTCATGACCTTTAAATGTTTTGTGATGTTTCCTTTTTTATTATTAAATAGTTAAAACCCAGGACAGAAATACGGCAAAGTTTATAATTAAATAGAAAATACTTTATTATCAAAAAAAGTTTTTTTTTTCATAAACAATAGAACAGTAACCTCTGCTCTAAATTAACAATGATTCCAATCCAACTTTATTTGTAAAGCACTTTAAAACAACCACAGTGGACCGAAGCGCTGTACTGAAAAATAAATAAAAACCAAAATAACAGAGTAAAATACAAGAATAGATTAAAAATAAATAAATAAATAAATATAATAAAAGCACAGAAGAATAGATAAAACCTGAATAAAAGAATAAAATACAAGAATAGATTAAAAACATAAAGCTATGCAATTAAAAACGACAACAAACAAGAACAATAAACCAATACCAAATAAAACAACTGAATAAAAATAATATATTCAAACATAAATGATTATTATTGCACAGAGTATATTTAGACGTAAGTAAAGAAGTTTTCATCAAATACGTAGCTTGTGGGGACATATTTTAGAGTTTTATACAGATTCCAAAGCCCTTTAACACTGGTCAAACTGTGTAAATTAGATTAAATTAGATTCCTTTTATTGTCAATGCAAATAAATACAACAAAATTTTCTAAATCTGACTCACTGTATGTCAGAGTTCAGAAACTGGACCTACAGCTGACAGACTTCTGGTCATTCTTCATCATAATTAGTCCAATAATGGTGAGACAACATGCTGCATCTCCAAAAGTTAATGAACCCAAACACTTGAATGTGGACAGACGCCAAACTGTCGCTATAACAACACAGAAATAAATTCACATTCTATCCACATTAATGCTCCAAACCCTCAGGTTAGTGCAAACACTCTGTAAAATCCTGCAGTTACAGTGATAAATGAAGCATTTAAAATCAAAATGAACTGACCAGGAAAGTTTTGACACCACTGTTAGTTTTTAATGACACCACCTGTAATTATATTTTATGACTAATTGAGATTGATCGTGATCTATGATTGTGAGCTGACAGTTACCGAGATTATTGCGTCCTAATTTGTCATGCTCTAATGTGTCATAATTAATCAAAATGTTCTGTTCAGTGTCCTCTAAAGTAACTCTAAAGCAGGGGTGTCAAACTCATTTTAGTTCAGGGGCCACATTCAGCCCAATATGATCTCAAGTGGGCCGGACCAGTAAAATAATAAGTCAAATTAAATTATGATAATGTTTACATCTACAAAAATCGGAATAACATGAAAAAATGGAAATATCTTCAGAAAAACAACTGCAATTTTAACATTATTATACCTCAGATTATTAGTTTATCCTTTACACGTGTGCATTATAACTTACATTACAATTACAAATACACAAAACATTTAATAACAGGCAGAATTTTGGTAAAATTGCATTCACTTATCTTAAGACATTTCAAGTTATTCACATTTTTTGTAAACTAACAGTTTTTTTAATATAACCATTTTCACGTAATTTGACTTTTTTTTTTACACTAAAACAAAGAGAAAATTTGCTGTTTTCATTATTTCTAGGTTTATTATGATAGTATTTTACTGGTCTGACCTACTTGACATCTAATTCTCAAAGTCTGTATGTGGAATCTGAATTAAAATGATTTTGACACCCACAATTGTTAATATCTTCAGTGTAATTTTTGTATTTCACAAATCCATCCTACGGGCCAGATTGGATCCTTTGGTAGTTCAGAAACAAAACCAAGACTTCAAATAACTCTTAACTCATTTCTTCAGCAGTAAAATGATGCTGAATTCTGCAAATGAATGCAGGCAAACACAGAAGAATCACCTTAACGTGGACTTCATTAACAATATTGACTGGTGCTCTCAGGACAGATGAATGTTTTAATACAACCAGCCTGTATGGATACATGAGAGGAATGCAACATTTAATATCTATCCTTTAATTCTGTGTTTTTCAACCTTGGGGTTGTCTGGAATTCAAATGGGGTCACCTGAAATTTCTAGTAATTGATAAAAATAAAAACTTACTGATTTAAAAAAAATATATATATATGGTGAGTTGACAGAGACAATCACAACACATGAAAGATATGACAAACTGTGAAGCTGAAACTGAAACAAATGTCTGTCAAATGTTCATTGTGCTCGGTTTCAGATGCTGCAGCTCTTTCATAATTCATAGTTTGAGTTCTTGTTTGTTCAGTATTAATTGTCAGCCTTGTAAATCCAAGCTGGACTGACTGTACATATCCTGACCAAGGAAAATCAAATTCTCACTTTGTGCAGTAATCTACACCTGGCTTTACTGCCTCTGTCCATAATAATATACATTATATAGACTAAATATCGTTGAAAATTAACGTTTACACTGGTCTGCAATTTTTTTAGAAATGATTTGCTTCAGAGATTAAATGTGCTAAATGTTACGTATTTTAATAAGATTGATTGGAAAATAAATGACAAAAGTGCCGGTTTGCTGCTGATTTCAAGGTATATGATTAAGTGTTATTACACATATATATTGGTTTGTGTACATGTATATAATAGTTTTATAAATCTTCCACTAAATAGAACCTGTAAAGTGAATGTATTCTAATGTGCAGACAGTGTTTTGAAGTAGATCTTGTAGCTCTGAGACAAATATTCCTTCTGAGTCAAACCCATTCTCTCGTTAATTCTTCAATTTCACATTTTGACCCAAGGCTGTATCTTGGAAAGTTCAGCCAACCAGCATTTTTGACTTGATTTTTCTTTATCAGCGACTCTCATGTGGTAAAAATTTCTTTACTTTTATTCTGGAAGCATTTTCCTTGTAGACCAGTGTTATTTTCAACATAGTATAGCAAACTTTTACATGATCAAAAACAAATAAATTTTAGCAAAAAAATTGTCTCCGTTTTGAATGTCTGGGGTCACCCGAAATTTGTGTTGTTAAAATGGGGTCACGAGCCTAAAAAGGTTGGGAACCACTACTTTAATTGTACATGGTTGCTACTTCCTCTTCTGCAGAGGACAGTAGCTTTAGGCCCTGTCCATACGAAGATGGTTTCAGTCGTATCCGCAAAAGTTTTCGATGGGATCGGCCTTTTGTCCACACGAGATCAGCATTTTCAGTCACTGAAACTGCAGCTTTCTAAAACCAGGTCCCAGAGTGGATCAATTTGGAAATGCCAGTTTCACATCTTAGTCTGGATGACCAGGGTGTGATTTGTTGGGGGTGGGGGGATGGGGGGGATCAACCCCCCCCTCTGGTTTTTAGATCTCTAGTTATGCTCAATGAATTTCATCCTCGGGGGGGGGGGGGGGGGCACAACCAACCAATGTAAATAACAGGCAGGTTGTGACAGTTTTGTTCCACTGATATCCTACATTACTGGCACTAACGTTCACCTGAACCGAACTGCCAACAGTCTCAGAATTCACGAACATCTCCATGCGCCATAAAGGGGGCGGGGGGGGGGGGGGGGGGCAAATTCGTGGGGTCCAGCATTTGTGTGTCCAGTGGATACAGGTTAGAAGTTGTGAAAAGTTTGTGTAAGATCCGCTGAATAATAGAGGAATAGAACCCAGGAGTTGGATGCTGAAAGTATGTAAAGTGTCACTTTTGCTTCATGTCAGTGTTAGTTACGTTAGTTGTGGACCACCTGCACCCCCCCACATGCTGCTATAAAACAGAAAAAAAAGAAAAAAAGAAGCCCCCCCTCCTCTTTTCTGACAAGTTGCACCGTGTGTACGACCAAACCGCAACTTTTGTAAAACAATGAGAGCAGAGAGCGCAGACAAAATGTAAACATTTGTTCCTTGTGCCAGTATCAACTTTTCCTGAAAATTTCATCCAAATCCATCCATAACTTTTTCACTTTTCTTAGCAGCATTTCGCATTAAAATAAACTCTGTCCTTTCTATAACAGTAATGGTGCACATATCAAAACAAAAATAAACTCTCTCCATTTCATCCTACTATAATGGACGTTTCTGTGTTCGGGGCATGATTGTCTGATGCGTGTGTCCGATCGATTTCCCAATGTTACAGCACGGGAGGTTGTACGGGTGCAGTGCTGCTGTTGCACCACGGGAGGGCACTATTGTACAATGGCACCACGGGTACAATGCCGCTAGCAACAAAAATACACATACTAAAAACTAAAATAAACTCTGTCCTTTTCATGACAATAATACACATATCAGACATATCAGATAACTTTCCAGTTTTTTTCTGTAATATTAGCTTTTGTAATCATGGTTCAAAGTGCAGTACTTCTTAATACTGTAAAACTGGTACTGTGGCCAATTACTAATGAGTATTAAAGTTTGAACGATGCTCTTATTTAATGACTCAATGTGTGTGATTCCTCTGAAAAGTGGGTCACATGTCAAATAAACACCGATCGTGATCTAAGATTGTCAGACTTAAAGCCCTACTTTTGTAGATTTATGTCGTAAAAGTTCACTGAACTGAAATCCGGGGTGTTTATCCCAGTTTTTAAAATAATACTAATCATTATAGTCTGGCAGATTCAACAAACAGATCTGCTTTTACACCAAACACATTCATCAGCCTCTAGGTACGTGGCCCACATCCCCAACTTTTGACAGTATTTACAAAGACAGTTTGTGTACTTCAGAGATGTGCTGCTCACAGCAAAGTCTCAGACCACCCAAAAAAAGAAAGCACAAAAGCCACTTGACATAACAGTTTAATCTCATCTACGTCGGCACAGGAGTTTGTGCATGGAATCCTTCCTGTTTGTGCAGAGATTTGTGACCGAAACCAAACACAGTGTAAAGTAGAAAGCATTAGACATGATGAGAGCGTCCCTTTAAAACGTAAAAGAGCCCAGTGTGTTTATTAACCAGGACTGTTTATGAGGCTTCATTCTAAGGAGATGGACTCAAAAGCACAAACAACATAAGTCCAATTATATAGCCGCTGCTTTGTGCTGAGACATCAGATGCTGTTTTTATTATTCCGTTTCTCATGCCGGAATGGTGAAGCAGCTTTAGCCGCTCTGTAATCCAGTCAACAATTGGAGGATGTTGTTACAACTGCATCAGAAAAAAAAAAAAAAAAACAGAAGAATGAGGACAGAGAGGAGAAGAAGGGGGCTCCAGTCATGTAAAGCTCAGCAGAAACAGGAGGGAGAATTGAGGGGGATGCATTCTCTGCTGGAGGGGGGAAAAAATAGGCAGATATGGTGAGCCAGCGCTGGATTTTCCTATTATGGTCTTACACACAAATACACACATGCATACACAAACCACCTCCAGGAACCCACTTCCCATTTCTGCGTCTTCCCTTTTATTCCACCCATTACAGCGGTAACAGAGAGAATTAGAGGAGTTTAATGAGCTCTGCCGAGATGAGAGTTGTGCTCGGTAGCTACCGAAGCCCCAGGGTTCTGCTCCGTCGAACCAATCGTGTGCGTTCCTCTGTGTTTTTGCACCATATCTGCCTGTTTATCGTCAGCATGCAAATCCTGTGTGGGAAAAATCATGTAAGCTGCTGGTATTAGGTTGATTTGTGCTGTGTGTATCCTTCTACATGCATAATCTGGGAACACATGTGCATTTTATTTACACCGATGACCTCAAGGTTTTTGGAGGAATGCTGAAATCTCATACTAGGGAAAAAAAAAAAAAAAAAAAAAGCCCACTGGATTGCTCCCATCATAACAAGCCTGAGGTTATGTTTTCATTTTGCATGTTTTATTGAAGCTCATGTCCTGGGAGCATCAGTTTGGAAGTCAGCATAAAACATATCCAGAAACAAATGTTGGAAACTTAAATAATTAATAATCTAAAAATGGAACCTGTATCCCTGTGTCTCTGTGGCGATTTCTCACAGACTGCAAGGGAAGCCTGGTTTAGCCTAAAATTACTAAAATTAAATGGTCAAATATGTACGGTTGTGTTGACATTTCATTGACTACAAATGTGTTAGAACACGTTCATCCCACAGACAAGTTTGTTCAGAATCAGCTTTATCACAAATCAACAGACTCGATGTTGTTCACTTCTCATACATTCCCGTTGTGCTGTTTTCTCATTCGATCTCTGCTCAGTGCACTTGCCCGTAGACCAGGGGTGTCAAAAATGCAGCCCGGGGGCCAAATGAGGCCCGCCAAAGGGTCCAGTTCAGCCCCTGGGATGTTTTGCCAAGTGCAAAAATTCCACAGTCTTGAATTGAATTAACCAAAAAAAAAAAAAAAAATAGCTTGAATTAAGGAAAAAATCTTGAATTAAGCCAAAAAAAAAAAATCTTCAATTAAGTAAAAAAGTATTCAATTAAGCCCAAAAAATATTCAATTAAGAAAAAAAATCTTCAATTAAGCTGAAAAAAATCTCAAATTTAGCAAAATATCTTGAATTAAGCCAAAAAAATCTTCAATTAAGTAAAAAAAAAAAAAATCTTGAATTAAGCCAAAAAATCTAGAATTAACAACTTAATTTTTTTTTTTTTGTTTTAGTGCAAAAAATAACATTGAATTATGAAAATATTTACATTCACAAACTATCCTGTAACAATAAAATGTGAATAACCTGACCAATTATGAACAACCTGAAATGTCTAAAGAAAATTCAGCCCAATTGGAACTATTTTCTGCCTGTTCCTCAGTGTTGAATATCTTTATAGAAATGATAAGTTGAGGAATAATATTGTTAAAATTGCACCAAATTTTCTTACATTTTTTAAATTTAATTTTTTTTTTTCTAGGGTTTTGTTTTTTTGGATAGTTTATACAAGTAAGTATTTTCATAATTTAATGGGTTTTTTTTACACTAAAAGGCAAAAATTTGGAGTTGTCATGATTTATAGGTTATTATGTTATTATTTTTCTGGTCCGGTCCACTTCAGATCAAATTTAGCTGAATATGGCCCCTGAACTAAAATGAGTTTGACACCCCTGCCCATCCCTCAGCGTCCATGCACTTCAATGGGACTGAGTGGAACAGTTTTTTTCATTGCTTCAAAACTGGACTGTAATTGGATAAATGCCACGATGTTGTCCCGCCCCCGGACGCTCGGCATCTCTGGGGGTGAATGAAGCTGTGGGCGGAGCTCGGCCGGGCCGGGCGCCAGGCTTCCACGTGCTGATTGGAGGATCAGTCAAAAGGCTGAATCCTGTTTGATTGACAGCTATTTTGAGATCTACTCCTTCACTGACACAGTTCAGTTTAATTCCGTCGCACATTCTGCTGTGAAATGGAGAGAGAAACCACTACCAAATTACTTGTTCATTTCTTGCACTGTAAATAAAACACACTCATTGTACTTCCTTGTTTCAATTTAACATAATTTCAGTGTTTTCTTGTTTACTTGGTACGATAAGGTCACTGACCATTTTCTTAAAAAGGAACGGAGGGCCGAATTTATGTTTAAATAACTTGACTGTTTTTGATTTTTTATTTATTTATTTATTTTTATGTAAGCCGACAATGAGCTTCCCCTCTCTGAAAGACTGGCAGCCGCCACTGGTGTGTCTATATCTATGTTCTATCAAGAATCAATACCCAGTTGAATTTGTGAGGTTGTCAGGTTGACCTGTGGTCTGGATACAGGAGATGCAGGAGATCGATCTGCCGATAGAAGTGGGTGGTACTTTCACTGGAGGAGAACTCAACCACTCCAGTCAAAGTCCATATATGACTTCTATCAGTGATCAATAGGAACTACACTGATATCTGTAACTATTTACATGTTATAAACCATTAAAATATGGACCATTAGAAGTAAAGGTCATCTATGGACAGATTTCTAAAAACTTCTTCTCTAAAACAGTCAGCCAGAATCAACTGAAATTCATAGCAGATGTTCCTCAGGGCAAGGTCAAGCAAGTTTATTCAAAGAATTGACAAATATGGATTTTTGAATGTTTTTTATGAATTTTTGAAATTTAAAAAAATCCCCATCTGTTTATAATGGAACACATTCCAAAGTGTTATAACTTCAGTTGAAGATAGTGATAGTTACTATTGGCAACAGATAGGAAGTCACATATGGGCTTTCATTTGGCACTATGACCTTTGACCTTGAGTGACCCTGAAAGGTCAAATGAATGTCTATTAATGAGTTTAAAGCTGTGGGAGACTTTCATCACCAATTTTTCATCAAATCTGTCCAACCCCAGTCATAGCCTAAGTATCATGAATCCATAAGTCTTTCTGTGATTACTCAGCTGAATCACGCGGCCACCTGGCAGCGGCAGCGCAGCCAGATGATAATAAATGGCTGCAACAAACACAACACGTAAATGGCTGGACGTAAGCGGAGCTCCAGCCATTTACACATCGTGTTTGTTGCAGCCGCCACTGTCAGGCGACTGCATGAACCTCCGCTTCCCACAATGCACGTTGCGACAAAATTCCGAAGATGCCCGAGTTACCTACCTGCTCTGGTTGTAAACACATGGTTTGTTTATGGTGGAGTACACTGAGAAATTATTCACTGTGAGGTGTGACACTTAGGATTTGACTGGGGTTTTACAGATTTGATGAAAAATTGGTGATAAGTCATACGCAGCTTTAAATATGCTGTTGGACTGAAGGACTCTTGGTCCTATTTTTCCTTGAGTGTACAGTTTATTTCCTTTTAGTTTAATTTAAATTGTTTTAATTGTACAGTTTATTTGTTTTTAGTTCATTTAAAGTTGTTTGAATTGTACTGTAAACACGCAGCAAACAGTAAATCTCAAAAACCACAATTAATTTTGGTTAATGAACTACTGCCCCAGTTTCTTCGTCTTTAAACCACCTTGGTACTATAAATCAACAGTTATCTGGACAAAAAGTTGCGTGTTCTACAGATTTTTTAGACCAACGGTGGCTTTGGACTACTCCATTTACGCTGCTTGCCAGAGTGGGGGTCGCATAATTTAAATTAACTCACCGGTTAAGTTTCGAATAGACGGACCAAACCAGGAGAAATGAAGAATTCACCAAAAAGAAGGGTTGAGGTTTTAAAAAGTTAAAACAAAGCTTGATTTATTGCTTCAGGCAAAAATAGAAAAAGTTACAAAAAAGAAAGAAGTCAGTTATCAGTTTGTCTCTCACAAACATGATTCATCTCTTCCCTTTGTCTCAGAAGAGGAGAGAAAAAAAGAGTTTCCTTTATTACATTTTATAGTCTTTTGTGGCTCTTGGAGACTCCCATTTTTCAGTGACATAATTCATCATATACTTATAATTGGTTAATAATAGTTACTAGGCAAAACACGTCAGACATACGTCAGTCACTCCATAAGCCAATTCTAAGAAAAACACATTTGAAAGTTCACCTGAGTTTAACAAGCGCTTTGGATGCCTGTCAATCAAACCTTGGTTTGACATCTGCTCCAGTAATTCAGTTTACACTGCATAGCTTAACCACAAAGAGTTTCAGTAAGTACGCACTTGCGCAATTAGGCTAGCATCTCTTGACCACAAAAAATCCCTAAACTCATAATCCAGTTTTTCTGCTCGACTCTCTTTACCACAATTACTTTCCAAAGCTGTAAAATAAGATCTTTTACATAGAATCTGACCTTTTCTCCAAGTTCAGCACAGACAGGTGTGAGTTCATCTTAACCACACACACGAACCTGACACTTCTGAACCTGACCAACCTTTCACTGGTCTGTACACATAAAATAAAAATACAAAATATCAATCAGAATATAACAATTTAGGCTTGCAAAACAATAATATAATATTTCATTTCTTATTTTCCTTTTTGGTTCATACATTTTCTCTTTTGTTTTTATATTGATATTAATCTAAATGTATTAAAATAATTAAGATAAGCTTTATGAAGGTCATCTGATATTTTAGAGCAAGTCAAAGTCACACATTCATCTTCAATTTAATACAATCCGTACTACAGTAAAATACTTCCTTTTTTACCTCCACCAGGAGGTATTGTAATCGCTTTGCTTTGTGTGCGTGCATGCGTGTTTATTTGTTCGTTAGCAGGATAACTCCAAAAGTTATGGACGGATTTTCACAAAATTTTCAGGAAATGTTGATACTGGCACAAGGACGAAATGATTACATTTTGGTGGTGATCGGGGGGTCCACAGGGGGTCCCACTGATCAGCCTTGGCGGGGGTCTCCAAGTGCTTTTCTAGAAAAGACAGCACAGACCTCCGCCAAGGCTGATCAGTGGGACCCCCCCACCCCAGATCACCACGAGAATTTAATCATTTCTTCCTTGTGCCAGTATCAACATTTCCTGAAAATTTCATGAAAATCCGTCCATAACTTTGAGTTATCCTGCTAACAAACAAACACGAGGGGGGGGCGGATCTGTCTTTGCGGAGGTCTGCACTCTGTGGGTGCTTTCTTGTTTTGTTATAGTTTAGTTTAATTGTTTATGTTAGTTGTGTGAAGGGAACTTGCACAGTAAGAATTTCATCTCTCAGTGCTAGTGTGTATATGACAATAAACATCTTGAATAAACATCTTCGTTCCAACTGTTAAAAAAAATCTGGGAGAAGGAGTTAGGCAGAACATTAGAAGATAATGCTTGGTTAAACATCTGTGAAAGAATTCATTTTTCTTTCACAAGTAATAAAATTAAGGAAGCTAATTTTAAATTCATTCACAAAATCTACCTAACTCCAATAAAAATGCATTGAATATCAAGGGATATCTCATCAGTGTGTCATAGATGCAAAAAGAGGGAAGGGACATTCATGCACATGTTCTGGGACTGCGACCTTTTAAAAAGTTATTGGAGCTCAATTCACTCTTTTACTCAGTTTTGGATTTACAATTTGATTTAAGCAGCAGTCTGTATTTATTAAATGACATATATAAGTTACAGTTAGATCATAAAAAATGCAGGATACTAATTCTGATCACTTACTTCGCAAAGAAATGCATACTTCTATTTTGGAAGAATGACTCCCCTCCATCCTTTAAGATCTTCCATGAACAACTGTCTTCTTTTTTACCTTCAGAGAAACTGACTTTGGATAAATACAATCGGGGCCATCTCTTTAATGAATTTTGGTTGCCTCTACTTTCTGGTATGGAGAAAGTTTGAGTTTGTAGATAACGAATACTGCCCTATTATTGCTATTTGTGTTGCAGTATGCATAATTGTGTTCATGCTTATGTTGTTACCCTTATTAGTGTTTTTGTGAGGATGATGATTTTTTTTTTTTTTTTTTTTTTTTTTTTTTACCTCCGCCAAGGAGGTTATGTTTTTGCCAGGGTTTGTTTGTCTGTCCGTTAGTGTGCAGCATAACTCAAAAGTTATGGACAGATTTTGATGAAAATTTTCAGGGTTTGTTGGAAATGGGATAAGGAAGAAATGATGAACTTTTGGGGATGATCCCGAAGAAATCCTGGATTCTGGATCACTTTGAAATTTTCGTTGACATTGTGGTAAATGGGGCCAAAATTTTTGTTTCCCAATATCTCGCTTAATTATTGACCAAAACTCATGAAATTTAACTCAGGAATTGACAATGCGGTCCTCAATCACATTTCAAAGGCTGATCCGGATCTGATCCAGAAGGCGGATTTTATTTTAAAAAATAAATGTAGGATTTGTATCACCGATTATGTGGGGAATTTTTGCGCTTGGCGGAGGTCTGCGCTCTCCGAGTGCTTTTATTTTATTATGATTTTTTATTATTATTATGTATTTGTTTATTTATTTTTCTTTAGGTATGTATATTTCTTGGCTTGTTATCTTTGTGTGTGTTTAGTTGATTTATTTCTTGGGGGATGGAGAGGTGGGAGGAACGCACAAAGGAGAATTGCAAAAAGTGAGACCCAGTATGACTATGTTTGTACTGTATTTGGAGGATTCTCCCTTGTGAAATAAAAAGATATTTAAAAAAAATAAATAAATAAACATCTTGAGTCTTGACTATAGAAAATGCATCACATAGAATGGAATATACACTGAACAAAAATATAAACGCACCACTTTTGTTTTTACTCCCATTTTTCATGAGCTGAACTCAAAGATCTAAAACTTTTTCTGTGTACACACAAGGTTTATTTCTCTCAAATATTCTTCACAAATCTGTTTAAATTTGTGTTAGTGAACACTTCTTCTTTGCTGAGATAATCCATCCACCTCACAGGTGTGGCATATCAAGATGCTGATTAGACAGCAGGATTTTTGCACAGGTGTGCCTTAGGCTGGCCACAATAAAAGGCCACTCCAAAATGTGCAGTTTTATCACACAGCACAATACCACAGATGTCACAAGTTTTGAGGGAATATGCAGTTGGCATGCTGACTTCAGGAATCTCCACCAGAGCTTTTGCCTGTGAATTGAATGTTCATTTCTCTACCATAAGCCATCTCCAAAGCTGTTTCAGAGAATTCATGAAGAAGACTGTGCGAGGAAAATGGTGGTCGCACCAAATACTGACTGGTTTTCTGACCCCCCTGGACCACCCAATACAGTAAAACTGCACATTTTAGAGTGGCCTTTTATTGTGGCCATCCTAAATCACACCTGTGCAATAATCCTGCTGTCTAATCAGCATCTTGATGTGCCACACCTGTGAGGTGGATGGATTATCTCAGCAAAGGACAAAGGAGAAGTGCTCACTAACACAGATTTAGACAAATTTATGAACAATATTTGAGAGAAATAGGCCTTTTGTGTACATAGAAAAAGTTTTAGATCTTTGAGTTCAGCTCATGACAAATGGGAGCAAAAACAAAAGTGGTGCATTTATATTTTTGTTCAGTGTACATAGAACTAAAGTAGAAAAACGATCCAGTCTCCAGTTTTTTGGTCTTCCTCATGGATTCCTGAAAATCAGTGTCGTATTTTTGTGTGATCCCGCTGACAGTGAACAGACAGATGAGCGATCACGTCACCTCCGTTGCAAAAGAAATTAAACTAAATAGCCCCAAACCCCTGTTGCTATTAGGTCATGTCTTTAAACAGCTGGCAGGATGTCTGCTTAGTTTTCCTCTTCTTTGAACTGAATCTGTGGATTGTTTCTCACCACAGCCCCTTGATTGATTTGCATTCATTTCACAGTGTGATTAAATTAAACGTGAGTGCTGTAAACAACATTAGACAGTTTGTTTACAGGCATTAAAATGAGCAATAATCCCATATTGTAATGTTATACTATTATCATTAGGGGGCACTGTTGCACAGCTTTAAACCAGGCTGCTGCTCAGATGCTTTAACTGAATCAGGTGGCTGTGAAGCTGTGAAATAAATAGGACGTTAACATGGCCAAATGTATTAAACTCCTTCCATCCGACCCTCTTATAGTAATATAAACAAATCCAACAACAAACACGAGGCAGTTTTACTCCTTTATTTATGTGTATGTTTGTGACCGAGCCTAATTAAAGCTCACATTGCTCGAAATAGCTTCATTTTTTTCTGATGCTAATGATGTTGTTAATGATCTGGTGTGTTGTTGAATATAGAATTGCATTAGTTTCACCACTCGTCTCTTCCATCTGTTCCATTCGCCAGATGTTTAAGAAGTGCATCGTTTTTAAACTGCGCTTAATGGTGCATACACTAAAAACCACATGCCTGCCTTCTAGTTAAGCACCAAAGAATTAGTTTCCCCTGCATGAGCACAAAAAGCGCTATTCCCCTGCTGGATACAGAACTGTTATCCATTATGTGGCTATTGAACGCTTTGATGCAAACCCCTCCGGAAAATATGGTTTAGAAAAAGCAACAGGCCTTGTGAGACTATTTAGGCTTCTTTGTATTCTTCTTTGTGTCTGCGTCGGGAAAAAAACAATCAGCGAGTTCGTTTCAAGCGGCGCGAGAATTGGTGAAAAATGGAAGGAGCTCTGCATGTATTACGGAAGAATTAAAGCAGTTTGTCTTCAAAATCTGCGCTGTTGTTTACTGGCTTTATTAAATTCAACTTTAATTGTAGACTTGACGGAAAGAAAGTTAAAATGAAATGACAAGAGAAGTGAAGTTGCATAAGTAAAGATTAATATACAAAAAAAATGATGCATTTTATTGAATTAAAGTGATTTTATCTGGTAAAAACAGTTACTGGAACACTTTATTAGTATTTGTTGTATATTATTAAACATTAATATTAGATTACAGTTACATCCACATGTCTTTATGCATCCAGTATTCTGTTTTCATGTATTAATTATAGTCTTGCATTTCTTAAAACTTTATTTTCAGTCACTGTTTGACATGGATGTAATGATTTTTTTTTTTTTTTTTAATTATTATTATTATTTTTTTTTTATTTTCACTGCTGTTTACTTGCTTTATTAAATTCAACTTTAATTGTACACTTGACGGAAAGAAAGTTAAAATTAAATGACAAGAGAAGTGAAGTTGCATGAGTAAAGATTAATATACAAAAAAAAATGATGCATTTTATTGAATTAAAGTGATTTTATCTGGTAAAAACAGTTATTGGAACACTTTGTTAGTATTTGTTGTATATTATTAAACACAAATATTAGATTACAGTTACATCCACATGTCTTTATGCATCCAGTATTCTGTTTTCATGTATTAATTATAGTCTTGCATTTCTTAAAAGTTTATTTTCAGTCGCTATTTGACATGGATGTAATGTAATATATATATATATATATATATATATATATATATATATATATATATTAATCTCCACTGCTGTTTACTGGGTTTATTAAATTCAACTTCATTTAAATGAACACTTGATGGAAAAAAATCTAATTAAATGACAAGATAAATTAAGATTAATATACAATGATTAATATAAAAAAAAAGTGATGCAAAACAAACCATTTCATTGTATTAAAGTGATTTTATCTGGTCAAAACAGTTAATAGAACACTTTATTTATTAGTATTTGTTGTATATTATTAAACACTTGTACAAATATTAGATTACAGTTAGATCCACATGTCTTCACGGGTCCAGTATTCTGTGTTCATGTATTAATTATTGTCTTGTATTTCTTAAAAGTTTATTTTCAGTCACTATTTGACATGGATGTAATAATTTTTCTTTTTTTTTTTTTTCATGGATGTAATAAACTGTGATAGTCTTTAAAATCTCTGCTGCTTTTTGTTCAATTTAAAAAAAAAAAAAAAAAAAAAAATTCAACTTCATTTAACTGTACATTTGAAGGAAAAAATTAAATGAAATGACAAGATAAATAAAGTTACATAAGTAAAGATTAATATACAAAACAGTGATGCAAAACAAACCATTTAATTTTAATTACAGTGATTTTATCTGGTAAAAGTGGTTAATGGCACACATTATCAGTAGGTGTTGAATGTTATTAAACACTAATATTAGATTACAGTTACATCCACATGTCTTTATGCGTCCAGTATTTGTTTTCATGTATTAATTACAGTCTTTCATTTCTTAAAAGTTTATTTTTAGTCACTATTTAACCTGGATGTAATAAACTTTGATAGTCTTTAAAATCTCCACTGCTTTTTGCTCAGTTTTATTAAATTCAACTTCATTTAATTGTACACTTGACGGAAAGAAAGTTAAAATGAAATGACAAGATAAGTGAAGTTGCATAAGTAAAGATTAATATACAAAAAAATGATGCATTTTATTAGATTAAAGTGACTTTATCTGGTAAAAACAGTTATTGGAACACTTTATTAGTATTTGTTGTATATTATTAAACATTAATATTAGATTACAGTTACATCCACATGTCTTTGTGCATCCAGTATTCTGTTTTCATGTATAAATTATAGTCTTGCATTTCTTAAAAGTTTATTTTCAGTCACTATTTGACATGGATGTAATAAATTTTTATTTATTTATTTATTTATTTATTTATTTTTAATCTTCACTGCTGTTTACTGGGTTTATTAAATTCAACTTTATTTAAATGTACACTGGATGGAAAAAATTAACTTAATTTATCTTGTCATTTAATCTACAATAATTAATATACAAAAAAGTGACGCAAAACAAACGATTTTATTGAATTAAAGGGATTTTATCTTGTAAAAACAGTTAATAGAACACTTTATTAATTAGTATTTGTTGTATTTATTATTAAATACTAGTACAAATATTAGATTACAGTTACATCCACATGTCTTCATACATCCAGTATTCTGTTTTCATGCATTTATTACAGTCTTGCATTACTTTAAAGTTTATTTTCAGTCACTATTTGACATGGATGTAATAAACTTTGATATTCTTTAAAATCCCCACTGCTGTTTGCTTTTTTTTTTTTTTTTTTTTTTTAATATTCAAATTCATTTAATTGTACACCTGGTGGAAGAATATTTGAATTAAATGACAAGATAAATTAAGTTGCGCATCCTTAAGTTAATACACTGAGTCAGTCAATATTGTGAAAAAGACCCTCCCCATTATGGCAAAAGTGATGCATTTTAAATAAATAAATGAATAAATAAATTGAATTAAAGCAATTTATATCTGGTAAAAACAGTTAATAGAACACTTTACTAGTATTTGTTGGACATTATTAAACACTAATATTACATTACAGCTACATACACATGTCTGTATGCATGTTTTTGTATTAATTACTGTCTTACATTTCTTAAAAGCTGATTTTCAGTCACTATATGACACAGATGTAATAAACTATAGCCTAATGTGTGATTAAAATGTACTGAGATGCAAGTGTAAATACATTTGTCTTGGTTTCTTTCCCTTTCTATGACAGAATTATGGACCAAACATGTATCAGTTTTGGCCTTTTGGTGTTTTCTGCATAACTAAAAGTGCACTAATAACTTCTAAAACTGTTTTAATCAGTCACACTTAAGTATTTGTAACTATACTGTATTTTTTAGGGGCTGTTTTTACCTTGATTTAACACTGAAAAGGACACAGGAAACTAAGGAAGAATGCATTAACACAACAAAACTCCTGCAGACCAGGAGGAATCAAAGCACAGACGCTGCAGTTCAGTGTTGAAAGAATATTATTATGTTATTTTAGTATCAATGTCCCGTTTTGTTTCCTTAGAAGTGCTGCCCTGTAGAGGTGCAGAGGAAGAAAAATGACACAATGATGGAATTTTAGCTCAACTTAAAATATTACCCTAATCTGAATTGCTAAATTGGCGTATACGCTCAGAACTGTGTTTTGCAGTGAACAAGGGCGATGGGGATTTGTCCTCTTATCTCTTAAAAAGCATCTTTCAACAGCGACTACGGACAGGATGAATAATTATAGCAAACAGAAGCGGGCTCCAGTCTAAAAGTCTAAAGTACATCCTGTGGAGACATTATGAGCAGGGTCTGTGGAACCCACAAAGACCCAAACAAAGTAAAACTGCATAATGTTACATTTACAAACTATCCTTTAAAAGAAATGTGAATAACATGAAAACAACTGAAATTTCTTAAGAAAAATAAGTTAAATTTTAACAATATTATGCTTCAGTTTATCATTTACACGTGTATTACAACGTACAGATCACAGTGGATCTACAAACACACAAAACATTTAATAACAGGCAGAATATTGGTAAAATTACACTTATTTCTTGTTCAGAGGCTCTGCAGTTACCGTGGAAACGCCCTCATCTTCTACAACATTGATTCAGCAGTAAAACCCATGGAGTTGGATCAATGACAGTGGATGGAAACACTGGGTTTATTATGTTCAGTTAATGATATGTTTTATGATATATTCAGTTTTTCTCCAGATTTCTCTTTTTCTGATATAATAGCAATCATAACAGCGCAGATCTCCGCCAAGGCAGATCTACCCCCCCACCCCAACCCCGATCACCACCAAAATGTAATTATTTGTTCCTTGTGCCAGTATCAACAGTTCCTGAAAATTTCATGAAAATCCATCCATAAGTTTTTGAGTTATCTTGCCAACCAACCAACCAACCAACCAATAAATAAACCAATAAATAAATAAACCAATAAATAAATAAACAAACCAATAAATAAATAAATTAACCAACCAATAAATAAATAAATAAATCAACCAACCAACCAACCAACAAACCAATAAATAAATAAATAAATAAACGAATTAATAAATAAATAAACCAATAAATAAATAAATCAACCAACCAACCAACCAACCAGCCAACCAACCAGCAAACAAGCTATGGGTGGATCAAATTGGAGGCTAATCGGAGTCATTTTGAATTTTTTATGAATTTTCGAAAATTGCTCAATGATGAGAGAGGAAAATTGTAGATTTTGTGACCTTGCTGTGACCTTGAACTTTGCCCTATTTAGCCCAAAATTTAATGGGTTCATCCCAGGGCCTAGGCCTATCTGTGGGTAAAACTTGGTAAAGATGGTTGGAATAGTTTTCCTGTAAAGTCGCTAACAAACAAACAAACACACAAAGCAAAGTGATCACAATACCTCCTGGCAGAGGTAACAATCCATGTATCATTCGTTCTTTTCATATTCAAATGAGAATCCATAATTGAAAAAAGAAAAAATGACTTATTTCATGATTCATGTGCAAATCAATAATCAAGGTGTTTTTCATTCTTTTGATTGTACACACAAATTAAAAATTGGAAATAAGCAAATGGACCAAATGTCGGGTTTCATGTTAACATTTTTGACATTTGATTTGGTATGACCCGGAAGTTACTGACCTCTTCGTATCCTGAGCTGCACAATCATGGGTTTTCTTGTATTCTGCCTAATGCATTCTGCGATAATGGAGAATTTTGTGTTAATCAGAGGCAGCAAACGCGTTACTGTCAGGGAGGACGACATGACAACTGAAAAAATAGTCAGGATCTTCCAGGTACAGTTGTTTTGTTTAATACAGTGCGGCCATGGTCAACAATCTAAGTAGAAGACACTTTGTGTAACATATGAAGAAGTCAGTAACTACCGAGTCAAACCAAACTGGATATAAAAAATGTCAACATGAAACCTGGCATTTGGTCCGTTTGCTTATTTCCAATTTTTAGTTAGTGCGTTCAATCGAAAGAATGAAAAACTTTTTTTATTTTTGATTTGTACATGAATAATGAAATAATGAGTCATTTTTTTGTTTTCTGATTGTGGATTCTCAATTGAATGTAAAAATGACACACGGATTGATAACCTTCAACTTTAATCTGAGTTTTTATGAACATCTACGTCAGTGTTTTTCAACCTTGGGGTCGGGACCCCATGTGGGGTCACCTGGAGTTCAAATGGGGTCGCCTGAAATTTCTAGTAATTGGGGAAAAAAAACTTACTAATAAAAAATATATGTTGAGTTGACAGAGACAATCCAAATCCATAAAAGAATGACAAACTGAAGCTGAAACTGAAGCACTGTGGTTCTGTTTATCTGTCAAATGTTCATTGTGGTCAGTTTCAGATGCTGCAGCTCTTTCATAATTCATAGTTTGAGTTCTTGTTTGTTCAGTATTAATTGTCAGCCTTGTAAATCCAAGCTGGACTGACTGTACATATCCTGACCAGGGAAAATAAAATTCTCCCTTTGTGCAGTAATCGACACCTGGCTTTTCTGCCTCCACCATAATAATATACATTATATCAGTGGTTCCCAACCTTCTTTGGCTCATAACCCCATTTTAACATCACACATTTGTGGTGACCCCAGACATTCAAAACTGAGAGATTTTTTGCTAAAATTAATTTGTTTTTGATCATGTAATATCTTGTTATATTATGTTGCAAATAAACATACATTTTAGATGACATTTAAGCTATATAATGTGTATAATGGAGCTTTTTAAATTTTTTATCAGGAAGAATGTGTGGTGTTTTAATTATAATGACATATGTACCTCTTTAGCCCTATCAGCCCGCCTGCAGGCCGAAAAAATTATATTAATATTCATCTACTATAAAAATATAATAAATCAGGACAATTAATGTTTTTTTCAACTTTTGCTCAAAGTTTAGACCCTAATGTTAATAAAAGTACATCAAAAGTGTATTTTAGTGCAAACTTTAATGTTCAAACATGATTTTTAATCTTTGTGGAGGTGAAATATACGCTATTAAAAATCTCCAACACGAACAATTAATTTATGTGTATCATCGTCAATCCAGCCAAAAAAAAAAAAAAACAGGTGAGGATAAAAAATTTTAATTTCTCTTTTAGTTTGTTACAGTTTACTCAGGCATAGTAATAGATACAATATTTTAGACAATGGGAATAGATTCCGTGAGGTCTCTAAATGTCCATAGACACCAAGAACATCCATATGAACCTTATTATTGTGAAGGAATTCTTCATTTACTTTGGGTTTGTCTTTTTAGGTGTTTTTCCCCTGAAAATATGGTCAGGGTTTAACAGGTTAAAACATATTTTTTATAAGTTTTTTTTTTTTTTTTTTTTTAAATCAATTACTAGAAATTTCAGGCGACCCCATTTGAATTCCAGGCAACCCCACATGGGGTCCCGACCCCAAAGTTGAAAAAACACTGCATTATATTATATAGACAAAATGTTGTCTAAAATTAGCATATATTTGCAACCTAGTATAGGAAACTATTACATGATCAAAAACAAATTAATTTTAGCAAAAAAAAAAGTCTCTGTTTTGAATGTCTGGGGTCGCCAGAAATTTGTGATGTTAAAATGGGGTCACGAGGCAAAAAAGGTTGAGAACCACTGATATAAATGATCAGGGAATTAAATATAGGAAAACACATGATTTTCACTGAAAAAATGCACACCACGGAGGATAATATAACAATAAATGGTCATATATCGCTTCAGAAATGTTAAATATAGATGAAAAAATGACTTGGGAACAGCCACAAAAGTAGTTCTGGGTCTTTATGGGTTCAACATTCGGAGCTGGGTTCTGACCAGTGGCGATTTCTCACAGACTGCAAGGGAAGCCCGGCTTCCTCTAAAATTACAAAAATTAAATGGTTAAATATGTTCGGTTGTGTTGACATTCATTGACTACAGATGTGTTAGAACACGTTCATCTCACAGATGAGTTCGTTCAGAATCAGCTTTTTCACAAATCAACAGACGCGATGTTGTTCACTTCTCCTCCATTCCTGTTGCGCTGTTTTCTCATTCGATCTCTGCTCAGTGCATTTGCTCGTAGACGCCGGGTGTCTCTGGGCTTCAATGGGACTGAGTGGAACAGTTTTTTTCATTGCCTCAAAACTGGACGGTAATTGGATAAATGCCACAATGTTGTCCCGCCCACGGACGCCGGGAGTCTCTGGGGGTGAATGGAGCTGTGGGCGGAGCTCGGCCGGGCTGGACGCCAGAATCCCACGTGCTGATTGGATGATCAGTCAAAAGGCTGAATCCCGTTTGATTGACAGCTGTTTTCAGATCTACTCCTTCACTGACACAGTTCAGTTTAATACTGTCACACATTCTGCCGTGAATCAAGAGAGAAACCACTACGAAATTACTCGTTCATTTCTTGCACTGTAAATAAAACACACTCATTGGACTTCCTTGTTTCAATTTAACATAATTTCAGTGTTTTCTTGTTTCAGTTCCATAATTTAATCATTTCTTGTTCGAGTTGAATATCGTTTTGTAGATAGTTCAATCAATCAAACTGTCGGCTAGGTCGGAGTGAAAGGAGCATCTCTTGTCTAAAAAGGCTGAAGTCTTACACCCACAACACACTGGGCCAAAGCAATCTAAGCAGCTGAGCTCTGCTGGACATTCAGAGGACACTGGTCCAGTCCCTGGAAAAGACGCCTACTTGGTACGATAAGGTCACTGAGCATTTTCTTAAAAAGGAACGGAGGGCCGAATGTATGTTTAAATAATTTGACAATTTTTTTTTTGATGTAAGCCGACAATGAGCTTCCCCTGTCTGAAGGACGAGCAGCTGCCACTGGTTCTGACTTCATAGTACATGTACTTCTACCATCAGACGTAGATATTGGCTCCTCACTCTCCATATTTCTCAACATTTCTCCAAGATTTCATGTGTGCTGTGAACAATTCCCATGAAATGAGCTCCTTTTATCTCAGATTTAGCCTGACGTACTGCACCTTATCCTATTAGTTTTGCTGCATACGTTCTTCCAGACATTTTTCATCAGTGGTGATCTGCCTTCCCTCTGGAGCTCCTTCTCTCCAGACAGATAAAGGCCTGGTGGCTGCTGCTGCTGCTGCTGCTGTGGCCTCTCCTCCTCATTTGTTGTTCGGTGCTAACTCTATAAGAGGATATGCAAGTCTCTTTGAGTTTCTCCTACGCTGCGAGACCCAGATAGAACAAAAAAAAAAAGGCGAGAACGCTGAAAAAAATTGGGCTGGAAAAACCCAAAGACTGAGCCGGAATGACAATTTCATTTCCTTTGCATCTATTGTAGCCTAACTGCTGCAATTTTATCTTTATTTCCCATTCCTACCTTCATACCTCTGCCTCTCTTTCATCAGTTTTCAGATTTGCTGGAGGCAAACTCCTGGTGATCTATTCAGTGGATCTATTTTAGTTTGCAGATGAAAACAGAGAATGACAATCCTGCAGTCTGCTGGATTTATGCATTGTTATCTATGGCAGCAGTGCTACTGCATTAGCCTGTCTATCACTGCAGTGCATTTGTTTGGTTAAGAGGAGGATTTTCACAGCTGATACACAAGTTCCACAGGACACAGGACTGTCTGATGCAACATGCACTACTATGTACAATTTCTACTGGTCACCTAAAATCTATGTACAGTACATGAGGCAATAATCTTAAACCAGTCTTAAACTCGACCAACAAATTAGTGGTGTGGTCAAGTCCAGTTTCTTTGACTTAAGACAGCTTGCAAAAATAAAATCTGTTCTGCCCAGGGATCTACAGGGTGGGGAAGCAAAATTTACAATGAACATTTAGTTGTTTTTTCTCAGCAGGCACTACGTCAATTGTTTTGAAACCAAACATACAGTCTACTCTCGTTATACCGCCAACTTCCGTTCACGGCCAAATTGGCGGTATAGCGAAAATGGCGTTACAACGGGTTGCGTCCATAATGTGCATGTCTTTACTATATGATGTCTATGCTGCCTCCGTTAACCCGTTCTAATTGCGTTTCTAAAATAAATCTTGATTCTGTTATGTTGTAAGGCAGGGATCGGCAACCTTTAACACTCAAAGAGCCATTTCGACCCGGTTTCCACGGAAAAGACAACACTGGGAGCCGCACCTCGGAGGTGCCGCGCCGCGCCGCTGGCGGTATAACAGTCGGGAAATCAATGGTATAAGTGTTGTTTGTGCATGGAACTGGGCTGGCGGATGGCGATAAGCAGAAATGGCGGTATAACGGCGGGCGGTTTAACGAGAGTAGACTGTATATTGATGTCATAATCATACCTAACACTATTATCCATACTTTTTCAGAAACTTTTGCCCATATGAGTAATCAGGAAAGCAAACGTCAAAGAGTGTGTGATTTGCTGAATGCACTCGTCACACCAAAGGAGATTTCAAAAAGAGTTGGATAGTGTGTCCATAATGTAAAGAAGAGAATGACTATGAGCAAAACTATTACGAGAAAGTCTGGAAGTGGAGGAAGCAACAAAAAATGTACCAAAGCTTTTATTAAAGCTCTCAAATCCAAAATCCTAAAGGATCCAACCAAATCCATGAGAAAAATGGCAATTGAACTTGAGGTAGACAACAAGAGCGTTAGAAATGCAGTAAAATATGATTTGAAGTTAAAATCTTACACAAGAACACCAAAACACTTGTTGACAACAGCAACAAATCCAACTTTAGCAATTTTTGGGAATCATGTTTATGGCCGCCTTCTAGCCCAGATCTAAACCCTCTGGATTCTGCTATTTGGGGCGTTTTAGAACATGCTACCAATAGAACATCACACAGCAATGTCGACTTTCTTAAAGATACTATTAAAGAAGAACGGGAGAAGTTGTCACCCGAATATTTGAGGAACATTTGCGCAAGTTTCAGGAAGCGTGTGAAGGCAGTTATTGAGAAAGAAGGAGGACACATAGAATAAAAACATTTTCTACAGGGTGACACAAAAAAACGGGAACTTTTTAACAATCCAATAAAACCAAGAGTGATGGAAAAAAAATATTTGATTCATAGTAACTGAAACCTTAAAACATTCCATTTAAGAAACAATGATGGAATTTTCATTTTTTAAAAATGACTTCCTGTAGATGGCGTCCTCCTGTACGAATGCATTCTTGAAATCTGCTGTTGAGATTCCTCACTGACTGCCGCAACATCTCAGCTGGGATACTGTGAATTTCATCCTGAATTCTCTGTTTTAACTCATCCACAGTTCTTGGTCGAGTCGTGTACACTTTACTCTTGAGATAGCCCCACAAGAAAAAAACACAAACGGACAAATCTGGTTATCTAGGGGGCCAGAGAATGTTACCGAATCTTGAGATCACACAGTTACCGAAAAATTCTCGCACAGCCTCCAATGGTTACTAAAATGGGCGTGTGTTTACTTGCTCAAGGTCACTGTCTCGCAGTGCTGCCACTTGCTCATGTCTGCCAATACGCACTTCAAAAATTCCGTTTTTTTTGGTTACCATAGTAACCATAGTAACATAGTACCATAGTAATGAAAATTCCATCATTGTTTCTTAAATGGCATGGTTTAAGGTTTCAATTACTATGAATAAAATATTTTTCTTCCATCACTCTTGGTTTTATTGGATTGTTAAAAAGTTCCCGTTTTTTTGTGTCACCCTGTATTATGTAAATTTTCTTGTGGCAAATAAATTCTCATGACTTTCAATAAACTAATTGGTCATACACTGTCTTTCAATCCCTGCCTCAAAATATTGTAAATTTTGCTTCCCCACCCTGTATTTGAAACTGCGATCCATGCTTTTGTAACTACTAGACTTGACTATTGCAATGCACTTTATGCCGGGCTGAGTGAAAATGCACTTTCCCGACTGCAGCTGGTCCAAAATGCTGCAGCTCGGCTTTTAACAGGGACACGGAAACATCAACATATTTCACCGGTTTTAGCTTCACTCCACTGGTTACCGGAGCGTTTTAGAGTTGATTTTAAAATTCTTCTATTTGTTTTTAAATGTTTGAATGGCCTTGCCCCCTCCTACCTGTCTGACCTGATCCACCCCTACGCCCCCCCCCCCCCCCCCCTCATGCTCTCAGGTCAGCAGTTCCAAAAACTAAAAAGAAGCTTCGTGGGGATCATGCCTTTTCTGTTGTCGCCCCAAAGTTGTGGAACCAGTTGCCCTTAGTTGTTAGACAGGCTCAGTCTGTACCTGTCTTTTAATCACATCTAAAAACGCACTTTTTCTCATTAGCTTTTAATCAGTGAGTGACATGTCTGTTTTTTTTATGCTGTTTTTAACAGATTTTAATTTGTCTTTGTTTTTATGATGTTTGTATTTTGTTGTTCTTAGCCCACTTAACACCCTGTGTTATCACTAGTTTTATTTACTTATTTAATCCCTTGGTTTATGTTTGGTGTACGGCCAGGGCCAGATTAACACTTCATTGTACCCTGGGCAACAATATTCAAGGGCCCCATCATCACAACCCCAGGATCCCTATAATCTGGCAAAATACAGAATAAGTTCCAGGAATATATGTAAATATACCCCATACTTCAATATCTAACTATCATCAAACGCATTTTGATGTACAAATGTGTAAATGCTCGTAGAACTACAAGTGCACCACTATAGCTCTTGTCAAAGCCACTCACTTTCATATGATGATATGAAAACAAAACACATTAGCATCAGTATAATCTAAAATTGATCCTCTACATTAGAAAGAGAAGGAAGTGTCCTCCATTTTCACAAAAAATAAATAAACCATTTCCAAAGTATGCAGTATTTATTTAAGAACACTTTTTGCCAACACAGATGTATTGAATCGTCAGAAAAAGCTCACAGACAAAACACAAACATAATCTGATAGAATCAGATATGAATTTTAAACAGAAATCCCCTTGTCACCTCAGAATTCAACAAGAGAGTTAAAGTAAGTGCAATGTAAACATGTTGAAATCTGCTTTCTCTCAACAATAAACATATCTCAACATTTTCATGGAGCCACCACAAGGAAAAAATAAATATAATGCAGTATAATCTGCTAAAATAAACATTTTGGTCCCAGTTTAACTTTTAAACAGAAAACACATCACAATTCAAGGCATGTCAAGGCAAGGGTTAAACATTTTAATACTAAATACTACATATACTAAATACTATAAACATCTGTAAAGAAATGACCTATTTTAGGTATGTTCTTTACATTTTCAGCTTTTTTAATGTCCCTCTCCTTTTTTAATTTTCGTTTGGCGCTCCCACTTAGCTGCTTCTCCATGTTTGCAATGTTTTGATTCACGTATGTTGCGTAGTTCTTGACGTCTCACATCCCGCTCAGTGCACGCACGTTTATTTGCGTCACCGCTGATTGGCTTTTTGGACTGACCAATGAGGAGAGGGTCTCAGCTCACGGTCACAGACAGCAGGAGCAGGGTTTCTGTGCAGTGCAATGGCTCCGGGCAGCGGACAGTTTCATTTATAAGCAAAAGACAACCAGACATTTTCGTTTTGCCCGAGCTACCCAGGGCCCTTCAGAGGTCGTGGGCCCCTGGGCAATTGCCCAGTTGCCCATATGGTTAATCCGGGCTTGTGTATGGCACTTTGGCCAGCTGTAAAGTTCTTAAAGTGCTTTATAAATAAAGTTGGTATGGTAATAATTAATTTAGATATTTTCACAGTAAACTAGTATACCATTCCAAACCTGTTCTGGAGTCTACATTAACATTTATTGTCCTTGATTAGATTTTTGGAGGTGAAAGAGCAGGATCGATGGTGTGCTTCATTTAACTGGCTAATAGTGTGTGTGTGTGTGACATGATGCATGGTGTTTCTGCACCACTGGCTTGAACTGCGTTGCTTACAGGCTTAATGATCGCAATATCGACAACTGTACAGTCAGTGTTTTATGGTCAATATGCAGGGTTAGCGCTGCATATGTGACCCAATACACTCAGGCCAAATGGCTGTTATTTATATCGATTTAAGCCTCACAATCAATAGAAATGAATTTAAAGTCTGTCAACTGTGCAGCTCGGACGCTTTGATGTGTTTATTGGGTTTTTATGATCATATAACAGGCCTGGTTTTTTCTTACTATGTGACAAAAAACAAAAAAAATCCAACCTCTATAAGATTCACGACTTAAAACCCTCTTAACCTTCTAGTATCCAGGCAAGCATATCATGCACACGTGGCACTTCACACTCTAAAAGGTCATATTATTGTTTTTCACAATTTGTATTAGGTCAGAATTCAACAGCTATTAATTTGTGCATGTTTTTTTTTTTTTTTTTTTTTAAAGTCTGACCCAGCCATTAAAATCAGTACGTTGTAAACAATAGACAATGATTACAGTAACACCCTTCACCCAAGTGAGTAAAAAATGCTCAATGATACATTTTAACATTTAACATTTGACCCAGCACAAAAAAAGAATAATGCATATTTACTAGAGCCTGACTGATAAGGGATTTTTGGAGCCGATGCAGATTCTGGGGGCTAAAAAAAAGCCGATATCCGATCTATCAGCTGATATATGAAATAAGAACACTGTTATACACAGGATATAATTGTCTTATATTAGATCAGGGTGGATGTGGGTTATCAGAAGCATCTTTATCTCACAAAGATAATTTACATAACTTTAAAATGCGTATAATAGTCTTATAATAGACTAGTATGTGACCTGTGGTATAGATGTGGTAGCTGCGCTCTCATTGGCCGATGTTCTGTGATGCTGCCCTCTCATTGGCTGACATTCTGTGATGCTGCATTCTCATTGGCTGACGTTCTGTGACGCTGCGCTCTCATTGGCTGACGTTCTGTGACGCTAATCTGTCATTGGCCGACGTTCTGTGCCGCTGCGCTCTCATTGGCTGACATTCTGTGATGCTGCGCTCCCATTGGCTGACGTTCTGTGACGCTGCGCTCTCATTGGCTGACGTTCTGTGATGCTGCGCTCTCATTGGCTGGCGTTCTGTGACACTGTGCTCTCATTGGCTGGCGTTCTGTGACACTGTGCTCTCATTGGCTGACGTTTTGTGACGCTACTCTGTCATTGGCCGACGTTTTGTGACGATTCCCTTTCATTGGCTGACATTCTGTGACGCTGCGCACTCATTGGCTGACATTCTGGGTATCTCTCTCTCTCTCTCCCTCTCTCTCTCCGTCCCTTTATTTATTTATTTTTCAAAATACAACTTGGTTAAATTATTTCAGTGTGAGTATTAGTACTTTTTGAACATTTTGAGCACAATTTCAGCAATACTGTGGTAATAATGACCATGATAATTTTGGTCACAATATGAAATTTTCATATCGTGACATCCCTGGTGTTAATCATTCACATATGGCAGGCTGGAAAAGAAAAAAAACAAGTTATCAAATTTTGATGTAGTGTTTTGGGAGAAAAACTAAACTTTTTTTGTTAAAAAAATGTTTGTTTACATTGCAAACATGCCATTTAAAGGGTAAAAAATATTACCTTTATTGAGTATTTCTTGGGGGGCTTTTTTTGTTTTAGTTGATGAAATACAAAAAAAAAAGTTAAAAAGTTACAAACTATGAAAAAAAAATGACATTACTACAGCACTGAGCATGTTATGCGTTTTTGTTGCTTAGGAGGGGCTCCGCTGATCCTGGAGGGTTAAGTGAAAGCAGTGTGATCAGGTCGTCTCAGCTTGGTCACCTGTATGAACAGCCAATCAATCACCATATTGATCAGGTGACTTATAGACTTCCATCAGGTCGAACTGTCTGAGTTCTGGACGAATGAAGATGATAACCTCATTAGTTTTCTTTGTTCTGCTTTCACTACAGCGAGTAACTCACTGAAACCGTCCTTATTTACATTTTAAGACACTACAAATTACATCCAGGTACAAAGAAACCAAAAAATGGACGTCAGAGCAGACAAACAGAGAGCTGTTGCTACGGAAACAGCCTCATTTAGTTGCATCAGTGTGGAGATTGACTTGTGTTTTGTGGATTTTTAATCTGAACTCAGGTAATTTTACTTTGATTTAAGTGTTGTAAATGTTTTCTGTATTTAGTGTTTTGGTCGAGCTGCATTAGTTAATACACAACCTTTTTAATAACTGATCATCTGTTTGATGAGAGTAAATGGAATATCTTTTTTAATGGCCCAAACAAGATATTTGAGGGGGACATTTTGGGTTTTTGGAAGCACCTTTTTCCCCATTTTGACATTTACAACATCAATATGTCTTATGAACTTCTCCTTCGTACCATTTAGCGCAGTGGTTCCCAATCTTTTTTTACTCCTGACCCCATTTTAACATCACACATTTCTGGCGACCCCAGACATTTTTTTTTTTTTGTAAAATTCATTTGTTTTTAATCATGTAATAGTTTGCTATACTATGTTGCAAATAAACGTTAATTTTAGACAACATTTAGTCTATATAATGTGGTGGGAAAATTTACTTTTTATATTTTATACTCTTTTAATATGTTATACTGTTAAGTACATGCTGAGTCATTGTTATGTGTGATGTTTACCACTCTGTAGCAACCCCGACTTGGGGACGAAGTTCTTACCTTGAGTTGAAACCCAAACACCTAAATGTCTGAATGTGTAGATAGAGGATGGCGCCTGTATTCAAGCAAGGTTAGAGTGAAGAGGTCCTCATGACCTCTTCACGGAGCAGAGAAGGAGTAGTATGGGGTGGTACGATGTACGTAAGGAATGACATCATAGTTTGAGGGGGTTGGATTTGGTTCTATATAATCTTTAGTTTTCTCTTGTTTAAGCAGACTTCATTTACAGAGCTTTGTCTGTGATT
>NC_043963.1:10879681-10924681 GCF_902148855.1 Sphaeramia orbicularis | reverse complement strand
AAATAAATCACATTGTTTTTTTCATGCCTAAAAAGGAATAAAAACACAGGAAAAAAAATCTTGATTAAGGTTCTGATAATTCATGCATGAAAGGGTTAATCTCCAGTGGGTCGGATCAGTAAAATACTACAATAATAACCTATAAATCCTCACAACGCCATAGTTTTCTCTTTGTAAATATATATATGTATATATATATATATATATATATATATATATATATATATATATATATATATTTGTTTTTTTAAGAAAAAAAAATATTTTAACCCTAACCCAAATTTGATCTGAAGTGGACCGGACCAGTAAAATAATTATATATATATATATATATATATATATATATATATATATATATATATATATATATATATATACACTGTACATACATAATAATATATAAATAATGCCAACTTCAAACTTTTAGTGACTCATTATCCATCCTTTTAACCATTTAAACTTTGCTAAAAGGAGGATCAGGTTTTTTTGTCATCTGATACAGAGTCCCATCCATCTAATCCAGTGCTGTCAAACTCACTTTAGTTCAGGGGCCACATTCAGCCAAATTTGATCTGAAGTGGGCCGAACCAGTGAAATAATAACAAAATAATATAGAAATAATGTCAACTCCAAACTTTCCTCTAAGTTTTAGATCAGACGTGTCAAATATGCGGCCTGGGGGCCAAATTCGGCCCACCAAAGGGTCCAGTCTGGCCCCTGGGATGAATTTGTGAAATGCAAAAATTACACTGAAGATATTAATCGTTTTAGTTCAGGTTCCACATTCAGACCAATTTAATCTCCAGTGGGTCAGATCAGTCAAATACAATAACCTATAAATACTCACAACTCCATAGTTTTCTCTTTGTAAATATAAATATTTTCCCATCATTTTACTGTATTTACACTAAACCAAACTATCATTTCATAAAAACGCAAATAACCTGAACAAATATGAACATTTTAAAATGTCCGAAGTGTAATTGTACCAATATTCTGCCTGTTATTAAATGTTTTGTGTATTTGTTGATCCACTGTGATCTGTAAGTTGTAATTTACATGTATAAATGATAAACTGAGACAGAATATTATTAAAATTGCACCTAGTTTTCTTTAGATATTTCAGTATTTTCATGTTATTCACATTGTTTTAAAGGATAGTTGGTGGATGTAAACATTTTCATCACATAATTTTACTTTTTTCGCTCTAAAACAGGGCTGTCAAACTCATTTTAGTTCAGGGGCTACTTTCCGCCAAATTTGATCTGAAGTGGGCCGGACCAGTGAAATAATAACAAAATAGTATAGAAATAATGTCAACTCCAAACTTTCCTCTATGTTTTAGATCAGAGATGTCAAACATGCGGCTTGGGGGCCAAGTCTGGTCCACTACAGGGTCCAGTCTGGCCCCTGGGATGAATGTGTGAAATGCAAAAATGACACTGAAGATATTAATCATTTTAGTTCAGGTTCCCAATTTAATCTCCAGTGGGTCAGATCAGTAAAACACTATCATAATTACCTATAAATACTCACAACTCCACATTTTTCTCTTTGTAAATGCAAACAATTTAGTTTGTTCATGTTATTCACATTGTTTTAAAGGATAGTTGGTAAATGTAAACATTTTCATCGCATAATTTTACTTTCTTTTTTCTAAAACATTGAGAAAAGTTTGGAGTTGACATTATTTCTATATTATTTTGTTATTATTTCACAGGTCCGGCCCACCTCAGCTCAAATTTGGCTGAATGTGGCCCCTGAACTAAAATGAGTTTGACACCCATTGTTTACAGCAACAAAAGTGAAATTATGTGATGAAAATGTTTACATGTACCAACTATCCTTTAAAACAATCTGAATAACACAAAATTTCTAATGAAAAATAAGTGCAATTTTACCAATATTATGTCACAGTTTATCATTTATACATGTAAATTACAACTTACAGATCACAGTGGATCTACAAATATATAAAACATTTAATAACAGGCAGAACATTGTTAAACTTACACTTCAGGTATTTTAAAATGTTCAAATTTATTCAGGTTATCTGCATTTTTGTGAAATGATACTTTGTTTTAATGTAAATACAGTAAAATGACATGAAAATATTTAATTTACAAACAGAAAAATTTGCAGTTGTGAGTATTTATGGGTTATTATGATAGTATTTGACTGATCTGATCCATTGGAGATTAAATTGGTCTGAATGTGGCCCCTGAACTAAAATGACTTTGACAGCCCTGTTTTTTTGTGAAAAAAGTAAAATTATGCGATGAAAATGTTTACATCCACCAACTATCCTTTAAAACAATGTGAACAACATGAACAAACTGAAATTTCTTGAGAAAACTAAGTGCAATTTTACCAATATTATGTCACAGTTTATCATTTATACATGTAAATTACAGCTTACAGATCACAGTGGATCTACAAATATATAAAACATGTAATAACAGGCAGAATATTGTTAAACTTACACTTCAGATATTTTAAAATGTTCAAATTTATTCAGGTTATTCGCGTTTTTGTGAAATGATAGTTTATTTTAGTGTAAATACAGTAAAATGACATGAAAATGTTTACATTTACAAACAGAAAAATTTGCAGTTGTGAGTATTTATCGGTTATTATGATAGTATTTGACTGATCTGATCCACTGGAGA
Organism: Sphaeramia orbicularis; assembly: GCF_902148855.1. Classification (NCBI taxonomy): domain Eukaryota; kingdom Metazoa; phylum Chordata; class Actinopteri; order Kurtiformes; family Apogonidae; genus Sphaeramia; species Sphaeramia orbicularis. The sequence goes on along the minus strand of NC_043963.1, from coordinate 10,922,012 downwards.
TTAAATTGGTCTGAATGTGGAACCTGAACTAAAATGATTAATATCTTCAGTGTAATTTTTGCATTTCACAAATTCATCCCAGAGTCCAGACTGGACCCTTTAGTGGGCCGGATTTGGCCCCTGGGCCGCATATTTGACACCTCTGATCTAAAACATTGAGAAAAAGTTTGGAGTTGACATTATTTCTATATTATTTTGTCATTATTTCACTGGTTCGGCCCACTTCAGATCAAATTTGGCTGAATGTGGGCCCTGAACTAAAGTGAGTTTGACAGCCCTGGATTAGATGGATGGGACTCTGTATCAGATGACAAAAAAACCTGATCCTCTGGTTCTTTTTTTTTTTTTTTTTGACCCAAAACGCTCTAAGTTTGAGGGTTTTAGCAAAGTTTAAATGGTTGAAAGTACAGATAATGAGTCATTAGGGGTTAGCGCTCATGAAAAATACAGAACGCATTTATGCTAAAAAGGCTCAAAAATATGGAAATTGCATTTTCTCAGATTCCTCCCATTATCAGCGTTCCTCCACGTGGGTGGCCTTGGAAATAGTTGTGGTGACCTTTTAGAGACTAAGAGGGATTAATGGCAAATGGAAGCGGGATGAGGAAGTCAGTGTGTGTGTGTGTGGAGGAAATACAGTAAGGCTGGATGGTGTTTAATGTGGGAGAGGAAACCTGAAAAGAAGAGAGGTCTGCCAGGAACACACAAGAGCAAGAACAGGGAAACAAAAACAGGATGACATGGAACATTCTGGACCCGAACGGGCGTCGACAGACAAAGTCGGTGACAGTGTGACAGTAGGAAATATGTTTTTCCACCCTGTTATCTGTGTTGTTCCTGCTCAGCAAAAAAAAACCTGACACTCCTTCTACAAAGAGTGAAGAAATGTGGAGAGAAAGTATGAGTCAGGATGAGACTTGAACTAAAACCAGGAGAGGAGGAAAAAAAAGTGACATTAAAAAGTATGACTGTTTTAAAAAAAGTAAAAAAAAAAAAAAGTAGATAATTCGTACAATGAACAATGCAAAGTGAACAGTGGTGCTTTTAGATGTGGTAAGAGGTCGATCATGTTCTGTATCAACACAATAACCAACTGTTTTTAATGCAAAACAGGAACAAAAACAAGTATTCAAACCAAACTGAGCAGCTGAAAAAAAAGAACTACACATTCAAATCTTCTGCTACAACAAATAGAGTAGAACACTTAAAAAAAACAAACAAAAAACAAAAAAAAAACCCATTAACTGCCTTTAAGATGTAGTCGAATAAAACACTTTTTTAAAGTCACTTTGTTCATTTTATTGTTTTAATGCTTTGTGGATAATATAGATACAACAGAGTATTAGGGCCACATAAGAGAATAAAAAATCTTGCCACTACAAGAATAAAGTCATAAAATATCGAGATAAATCCTGTAATTTTATGAGAATAAAAGAATACAAAAAAGAGTCATAATTTAAAGAGAATAAAGTAATATTATGAGAATAAAGTTTAAAAAAAAAAACTCATAATTTAATGAAAATATTGTTTTACTTTAATGAGATTAAAGTTGCAATATTTCAAGAATAAAGTCGTAATATGTTAAAAATAAAGTCATAGTTAAAAAAAAAAAAAAAATCTTGATGAAAATAATGTCGGACTTTAATGAGATTACAGTTGTAATATTTCGAAAATAAAGTTGTAATATGTTGAGAATAAAGTTGTTTAAAAAAACCCTCATAATTTAACAAAAATAATGTTGCACTTTTCTAAGATTAGAGTTGTAATATTTTGATAATAAAGCCATAATATTATCAGAATAAAGTCATAGTTTAAAAAGAATCACAATGTAACAAAAATAATGTTGTACTTTAATGACATTAAAGTTGTAATATTTCAAGAATAAAGTCGTAGTTTGAAAAAATCCTCATAATTTAAAGAAAATAATGTTGTTCTTTAATGGGATTAAAGTTGTAATATTTTGAGAATAAAGTTGTAGTTTTGGAAAAAAAAAAAAAAAATCTCATAATTTAATGAAAATAATGTCCTACTTTGATGAGATTAAAGTTGTAATATTTAGAGAATAAAGCCATAATATTGTAAGAATAAAGTCATAGTTTAAAAAGAGTCATCATTTAATGAAAGTAATTTTGTACTTTTATGAGATGCTTTTATTAAGTTGTAATATTTTGAAAAATAAATTTGCAATAGTGCGATTAAAAAAGTCATAATTCACAAATTGTAAGCCTTAAGTCTTGTTGATGAGAGTTTTCGGCATCAGCGAACACAACAAGTGAAGCAGCATCTATCACTTCTGTTGGACCAGACGACTTCTACAAAGAGTGAAGAAATGTGGAGAAAAAGTGTGAGTCAGGATGAGACTTGAACTAAAACCAGGAGAGGAGGAAAAAAAAGTGACATTAAAAAGTATGACTGTTTTAAAAAATGTAAAAAAAAAAAAAGTAGATAATTTGTACAATGAACAATGCAAAATGAACAGTGGTGCTTTTAGATGTGGTAAGAGGTCGATCATGTTCTGTATCAACACAATAACCAACTGTTTTTAATGCAAAACAGGAACAAAAACAAGTATTCAAACCAAACTGAGCAGCTGAAAAAAAAAGAACTACACATTCAAATCTTCTGCTACAACAAAAAGAGTAGAACACTTAAAAAAAACAAAAAACAAAACAAAACATTAACTGCCTTTAAGATGTAGTCGAATAAAACACTTTTTAAAAAGTCACTTTGTTCATTTTATTGTTTTAATGCTTTGTGGATAATATAGATACAACAGAGTATTAGGGCCACATAAGAGAATAAAAATCTTGCCACTACAAGAATAAAGTCATAAAATATCGAGATAAATCCTGTAATTTTATGAGAATAACAGAATACAAAAAAGAGTCATAATTTAAAGAGAATAAAGTAATATTATGAGAATAAAGTTTAAAAAAAAAACCTCATAATTTAATGAAAATATTGTTGTACTTTAATGAGATTAAAGTTGCAATATTTCAAGAATAAAGTCGTAATATGTTGAGAATAAAGTCATAGTTAAAAAAAAAAAAAACTCTTGATGAAAATAATGTCGGACTTTAATGAGATTACAGTTGTAATATTTCGAAAATAAAGTAGTAATGTGTTGAGAATAAAGTTGTAGTTTAAAAAAAACCTCATAATTTAACAAAAATAATGTTGCACTTTTCTAAGATTAGAGTTGTAATATTTTGATAATAAAGCCATAATATTATCAGAATAAAGTCATAGTTTAAAAAGAATCACAATGTAACAAAAATAATGTTGTACTTTAATGACATTAAAGTTGTAATATTTCAAGAATAAAGTCGTCATGTTTTCAGAATAAAGTCGTAGTTTGAGAAAATCCTCATAATTTGAAGAAAATAATGTTGTTCTTTAATGGGATTAAAGTTGTAATATTTCGAGAATATAGTCGTAGTTTTGAAAAAAAAAAATCTCATAATTTAATGAAAATAATGTCCTACTTTGATGAGATTAAAGTTGTAATATTTAGAGAATAAAGCCATAATATTGTAAGAATAAAGTCATAGTTTAAAAAGAGTCATAATTTAATGAAAGTATTTTGTACTTTTATGAGATGCTTTTATTAAGTTGTAATATTTTGAAAAATAAATTTGCAATAGTGCGATACAAAAGTCATCATTCACAAATTGTAAGCCTTAAGTCTTGTTGATGAGAGTTTTCAGCATCAGCGAACACAACAAGTGAAGCAGCATCTCTCACTTCTGTTGGACCAGACGACTTCTACAAAGAGTGAAGAAATGTGGAGAAAAAGTGTGAGTCAGGATGAGACTTGAACTAAAACCAGGAGAGGAGAAAAAAAAAGTGACATTAAAAAGTATGACTGTTTTCAAAAAAGTAAAAAAAAAAAAAGTAGATAATTTGTACAATGAACAATGCAAAATGAACAGTGGTGGGTTTAGATGTGGTAAGAGGTCGATCATGTTCTGTATCAACACAATAACCAACTGTTTTTAATGCAAAACAGGAACAAAAACAAGTATTCAAACCAAACTGAGCAGCTGAAAAAAAAAGAACTACACATTCAAATCTTCTGCTACAACAAATAAAGTAGAACACTTAAAAAAAAAAAAAAAAAAAAAAACATTAACTGCCTTTAAGATGTAGTCGAATAAAACACTTTTTTAAAGTCACTTTGTTCATTTTATTGTTTTAATGCTTTGTGGATAATATAGATACAACAGAGTATTAGGGCCACATAAGAGAATAAAAAATCTTGCCACTACAAGAATAAAGTCATAAAATATCGAGATAAATCCTGTAATTTTATGAGAATAACAGAATACAAAAAAGTCATAATTTTAAGAGAATAAAGTAATATTATGAGAATAAAGTTTAAAAAAAAAACAACTCATAATTTAATGAAAATATTGTTTTACTTTAATGAGATTAAAGTTGCAATATTTCAAGAATAAAGTCATAATATGTTGAGAATAAAGTCATAGTTAAAAATTAAAAAAAAAAAAAACTCTTGATGAAAATAATGTCGGACTTTAATGAGATTACAGTTGTAATATTTCGAAAATAAAGTAGTAATATGTTGAGAATAAAGTTGTTTAAAAAAAACCCTCATAATTTAACAAAAATAATGTTGCACTTTTCTAAGATTAGAGTTGTAATATTTTGATAATAAAGCCATAATATTATCAGAATAAAGTCATAGTTTAAAAAGAATCACAATGTAACAAAAATAATGTTGTACTTTAATGACATTAAAGTTGTAATATTTCAAGAATAAAGTCGTCATGTTTTCAGAATAAAGTCGTAGTTTGAAAAAATCCTCATAATTTAAAGAAAATAATGTTGTTCTTTAATGGGATTAAAGTTGTAATATTTTGAGAATAAAGTTGTAGTTTTGAAAAAAAAAAAAAATCTCATAATTTAATGAAAATAATGTCCTACTTTAATGAAATTAAAGTTGTAATATTTAGAGAATAAAGCCATAATATTGTAAGAATAAAGTCATAGTTTAAAAAGAGTCATCATTTAATGAAAGTAATTTTGTACTTTTATGAGATGCTTTTATTAAGTTGTAATATTTTGAAAAATAAATTTGCAATAGTGCGATAAAAAAGTCATAATTCACAAATTGTAAGCCTTAAGTCTTGTTGATGAGAGTTTTCGGCATCAGCGAACACAACAAGTGAAGCAGCATCTATCACTTCTGTTGGACCAGACGACTTCTACAAAGAGTGAAGAAATGTGGAGAAAAAGTGTGAGTCAGGATGAGACTTGAACTAAAACCAGGAGAGGAGGAAAAAAAGTGACATTAAAAAGTATGACTGTTTTCAAAAAAGTAAAAAAAAAAAAAAAAAGTAGATAATTTGTACAATGAACAATGCAAAATGAACAGTGGTGCTTTTAGATGTGGTAAGAGGTCGATCATGTTCTGTATCAACACAATAACCAACTGTTTTTAATGCAAAACAGGAACAAAAACAAGTATTCAAACCAAACTGAGCAGCTGAAAAAAAAGAACTACACATTCAAATCTTCTGCTACAACAAATAGAGTAGAACACTTAAAAAAAACAAAAAACAAAACAAAACATTAACTGCCTTTAAGATGTAGTCGAATAAAACACTTTTTAAAAAGTCACTTTGTTCATTTTATTGTTTTAATGCTTTGTGGATAATATAGATACAACAGAGTATTAGGGCCACATAAGAGAATAAAAAATCTTGCCACTACAAGAATAAAGTCATAAAATATCGAGATAAATCCTGTAATTTTATGAGAATAACAGAATACAAAAAAAGTCATAATTTTAAGAGAATAAAGTAATATTATGAGAATAAAGTTTAAAAAAAAAACCTCATAATTTAATGAAAATATTGTTTTACTTTAATGAGATTGAAGTTGCAATATTTCAAGAATAAAGTCGTAATATGTTAAAAATAAAGTCATAGTTAAAAAAAAAAAAAAAACTCTTGATGAAATAATGTCGGACTTTAATGAGATTACAGTTGTAATATTTCGAAAATAAAGTAGTAATGTGTTGAGAATAAAGTTGTAGTTTAAAAAAACCCTCATAATTTAACAAAAATAATGTTGCACTTTTCTAAGATTAGAGTTGTAATATTTTGATAATAAAGCCATAATATTATCAGAATAAAGTCATAGTTTAAAAAGAATCACAATGTAACAAAAATAATGTTGTACTTTAATGACATTAAAGTTGTAATATTTCAAGAATAAAGTCGTCATGTTTTCAGAATAAAGTCGTAGTTTAGAAAAAATCCTCATAATTTAAAGAAAATAATGTTGTTCTTTAATGGGATTAAAGTTGTAATATTTTGAGAATAAAGTTGTAGTTTTGAAAAAAAAAAAAAATCTCATAATTTAATGAAAATAATGTCCTACTTTAATGAAATTAAAGTTGTAATATTTAGAGAATAAAGCCATAATATTGTAAGAATAAAGTCATAGTTTAAAAAGAGTCATCATTTAATGAAAGTAATTTTGTACTTTTATGAGATGCTTTTATTAAGTTGTAATATTTTGAAAAATAAATTTGCAATAGTGCGATACAAAAGTCATAATTCACAAATTGTAAGCCTTAAGTCTTGTTGATGAGAGTTTTCGGCATCAGCGAACACAACAAGTGAAGCAGCATCTCTCACTTCTGTTGGACCAGACGACTTCTACAAAGAGTGAAGAAATGTGGAGAAAAAGTGTGAGTCAGGATGAGACTTGAACTAAAACCAGGAGAGGAGGAAAAAAAAGTGACATTAAAAAGTATGACTGTTTTCAAAAAAGTAAAAAAAAAAAAAAAAAAGTAGATAATTTGTACAATGAACAATGCAAAATGAACAGTGGTGCTTTTAGATGTGGTAAGAGGTCGATCATGTTCTGTATCAACACAATAACCAACTGTTTTTAATGCAAAACAGGAACAAAAACAAGTATTCAAACCAAACTGAGCAGCTGAAAAAAAAGAACTACACATTCAAATCTTCTGCTACAACAAATAGAGTAGAACACTTAAAAAAAAAACCCAAAACAATAGTTGTCTTTAAGATGTAGTCGAATAAAACACTTCTTTTAAAGTCACTTTGTTCATTTTATTGATTTAATGCTTTGTGGATAATATGGTAGATATGACAGCATATTAGGACCACATAAGAAAATAAAAAATCTTGTTACTACGACAATAAAGTTGTAAAATATCGAGATAAATCCAGTAATTTTATGAGAGTAACAGAAAACAGAGTCATAATTTTACGAGAATAAAGCCCTAATATTATGAGAATAAAGTCGTAGTTAAAAAACAACAACTCATAATATAGCGAAAATATTGTTGTACTTTAATGAGATTAAAGTTGTAATATTTCGAGAATCAAGTCGTGTTGTGTTGAGAATAAAGTCATAGTTTAAAAAAACCTCATAATTTAATTAAAATGTACTTTTATGAGATTAAAGTTGAAATATTTTAAAAAAAATTAAGTGGTAATATGTTGAGAATAAAGCCATAGTTAAAAAAAAAAAAAAAAATCATAATTTAATGAAAATAATGTCGGACTTTAATGAGATTACAGTTGTAATATTTAGAGAATAAAGTAATAATACGTTGAGAATAGTTATAGTTTAAAAAAACCCTCATAATTTAATGAAAATAATGTCATACTTTAATGAGATTAAAGTTGTAATATTTTGAGAATAGTCATAGTTTAAAAAAAACTCATAATTTAACAAAAATAATATTGTACTTTTATAAGATTAAAGTTGTAATATTTTGAGAATAAAGCCATAATATTATGAGAATAGTCATAGTTTGAATAGAATCACAATTTAACAAAAAATAATGTTGCACTTTAATGAGATTAAATTTGCAATATTTCAAGAATAAAGTCATATTATGTTGAGAATAAAGCAGTAGTTAAAAAAAAAAAAAAAAAATCATAATTTAATGAAAATAATGTCGGGCTTTAATGAGATTACAGTTGTAATATTTTAAGAACACAGTCATAATATTATGAGAATAGTCATAGTTTAAAAATAATCATAATTTAACAAAAATAATGTCGTGCTTTAATGGATTAAAGTTGTAATATTTCAAGAATAAAGCCGTCATGGTTCGAGAATAAAGTCGTAGTTTTGAAAAATTTAACGAAAATGATGTCGTACTTTAATTAAAGTTGTAATATTTCGAGAATAAAGCCATAATATGTTGAGAATAAAGTTGTAGTTTAAAAAAAGACCCCCATAATTTAATGAAAATAATGTCATACTTTAATGAGATTAAAGATGTAATATTTTGAGAATGAAGTCATAGTTTAAAAAAAGTCATAATTTAACTAAAATATTGTTGTACTTTTATAAGATTAAAGTTGAAATATTTTGAGAATAAAGTCATATTATGAAAATAGTCGTAGTTTAAAAAGAATCATAATGTAACAAAAATAATGTTGTACTTCAATGAGATTAAAGTTGTAATATTTCAAGAATAAAGTTGTCATGTTTTGAAAATAAAGTCGTAGTTTTGAAAAATTTAACGAAAATTATATACTTTAATTAAAGTTGTAATATTTCGAGAATAAAGTCGTAGTTTAAAAAAAAACAACTCCTAATTTAACAAAAAATATTGTCGTACTTTTATTAGATTAAAGTTGTAATATTTCGAGAATAAAGTTGTAGTTTTAAAAAAAAAACTCAAAATTTAACAAAAAAATGTCGTACTTTAATGAGATTAAAGTTGTAATATTTCAGGAAAAAAAAACATATTATAAGAATAAAATCGTAGTTTAAAAAGAATCATAATTTAACGAAAATAATATCATACTTTTATGAGATTAAAGTTGTAATATTTTGAAAATAATTTGCAATAGTGCGATAAAAAGTCATAATTTTTAAATTGTGAGCCTTGTGCCTTGTTGCTGACAGTTTTCGGTAACAGCGAACACAACAAGCCAAGCAGCAATGTTCACGTCTCTTGGACTGGATAACTAATGCTAATGTGTTGGTGGTGGGCGGGGCTAATAGGCTCAGTATTTCATCGTGTGTAAATCCCAAATGAAAGTATAACCTCAAAACATGTTCCAAGTTCTCCATTATGCGATGAGTGGGTACGACTTTAATCTAGTAAATGATATTTTTCCCAAATGTTTTTAAATCACGTTGTTATTCTTAAAATATTATGGCTTAACTCTCAAAATATTACGAATTATTCGCATAAAATTATGACTCTTTTTTGTGTTTGACTTTATTCTCATAAAATTGCGGATTTTATCTCGATATTTTACGACTTTATTCTCATTGTGACAAGTGTTTTTATTTTCTTATGTGGCTCTAATACGCTGTCGTAGGTAGATCCACAGGGAAACGAAAACCTTCGCATTCTTAAATCTGTTTTGGTAAAAATAAACACGTTCATAGCTATCGTACCAGTTGAGTTTTGATTATACACTGTGCTTTAACTCTGTGGTATTTTTGTTCGTCTCCGTAGCTGTGCAGTCCTTGAACAGCCTGAACGACCAGATTGCGAATTTCATGGTGCCCGGACCCAAACCCGTGGAGCAGGAGGAGCCTGCCTTCATTCCACCGGAGAAGGAGACCATGCAGAAGTCCATGACCCTGATGAGGCACCTGCTGGTGGACGCTCAGGTATGAAAGACATTCAGCTACGACGCCATCGGACACACGGTAGAGGTCGAATGTCTAAAACTATCCGAGTTTGAGTCAAAGTATACGGATTCTTCAATACTTCAACAAGAGAAACTGTTTGTGTTTTTATTTTTGACAATTGTTGAAGAGGAAGATGGTTTCATTTATTTTTTTTCTACTTTTTTGTCACATTTAATTGTGTTATTTATCTGTTTGTTTAGCTTTGTGCTGTTCCTCCATGAAGGAAAAACACTTACACATATAAACAGTTAAACTCTAAATGCAGTTGCAGAAAAAAATATTAGACCACCTCTTGTTTTCTTCAATGTCTTGTTCGTTTTTAATGCCTGGTACAACCGAAGGTACATTTGTTTGGACAAATATTATGATAACAACAAAAATAGCTCATAGTAGTTTAATTTCAGAGCTGATTTCTACACTGGAAAAAAAAAAAAATCTTGCCAAGTGTGTTTTTCTCATTTCTAGTCCAAATATCTCATCACACTTAAAATAAGACATAGTCACCTACAGAGGAACTTTTCAGTGAGATATAAGAACTGATTTTTAGACAATAGATTTTGAAAATTTTATTTCAAGAAATCTTACCAAGATAATTTTCACTTGTCCCAGTGGCAGATTTTTTTTTTTTTTTCTTTTTTTTTTTTTTTTTTTTTTTTTTTTGGAATTAAGCAAAACAATTATTCTTGAATTAAGAAAAAAAAAACAAAACAAAACTCTTGAATAAAGAAAAAAAAAAAAAAAAAAATCTTGAATTAAGCAAAAAAAAAAAAAAAAAGTTGAATTAAGAAAAAAAAATCTTGATTTAAGCAAAATAAATGTTAAATAAAGCAAATAAAATCTTGAAATAAGCAAAAAAAAAAAAAATGCTGAATTAAGAAAAAAATGTTGAATTAAGAAAAAAAATCTTGAATTAAGAAAAGAAATATTGAATTATGCAAAAAAATCTTGAGTTAAGCAAAGCAATCTTGAATTAAGCAAAAAAAAATCTTGAATCAAGAAAAAAATCTTGAATTAAGCTAAAAAAAAATCTTGAATTAAGAAAAAAAATCTTGAATTATGCAAAAAAAATCTTGAATTAAGAAAAAAAATCTTGAAATAACCAAAAAAAAACCCCCATCTTGAATTAAGAAAAAAAAATCTTGAATTAAGAATAAAATCTTGAATTAAGCAAACAAAATCTTGAATTAAGAATAAAATCTTGAATTAAGCAAACAAAATCTTGAATTAAGAATAAAATCTTGAATTAAGCAAAAAAAAAATAAATCTTGAATTAAGAAAAAAATCTTGAATGAAGCAAAAAAAACAAAAAAAACAAACAAAAAAAAAACAAATCTTGAATTAAGCCAAAAATCTGCTAATGGAAAAAGTGAAAATTATCTTGGTAGAATTTCTTGAAATAACCTTTTCAAGATTTATTGTTTAAAATAAGTTCTTAAATCTCACTGAAAAGTTACTTTAAGTGATTATGTGTTAGATATTTTGACTGGAGATGACAACAATACTTTTGGTAAGATTTCAATTTTTTATCCATTTTCCATGGCTTTTTTGATAATAACCAAAATCCCTTCAGTTCTTACATCAGTATCTGTGGCATTGTACTGACAAAAACAGTGCTTTTAGGCATTCCATGTTTTCTTTTCTGTCTGTTTTAGTCACATGATACACACAGGAGTTAGTATTTGATTGCATAACTCTTGTTTTTGAGGACGTTTGATGGTCTGATAATTTTTTCTACGGCTGTATATAAAACCACCTTAAAAAAAATGATAGTAAAACAAGAATAAAAGACGTCTTAGGAACACAAGAAAGAAATATTCCCAACCCTAACTCGTCTGCAGAAGTTTATATAAAGCACCAACATGATTATCTATGAATAAAAGAGTCAAACATCCCCATAGGTCGGTCGTTAATGTGCAGTGCAGCACAGATTCGCCTCAGGAACTACAAGGAGAACAAAGGTCAAACATTACGTTCCAATTTTCTGGAATCCCAACACACGAAAGCTGATTTTATCCGATACCTGGCAGACTTGTAGCGCAGAAGTACACTTCATGCTTCATTTTGTACCAGTGCAAATTGTTTGTGAAGACACAGATTGCTATTTCTGAGCTGCTCCGACGAAAAGGCCTCGGATGAAATGAAAATATTGACTGTGTGTAATGGAGGTGGAACAACAAGGTTACATTTCCTCCATCAGATTCAATTGCCACTTAGATTCCCTCGGCGCAATGACAGAGCTGCTGACTGTATAAGTACGTGAAAGTCTCGTGGTTAATTTATTTCCCGTTGCTTCCTCCCGCTCCGGGTTGAATCCTCCTCTTATTCAGCGATAACCTCAGTGTGTCCTCAAAAACACATTTCTGGGCGTCAGTCACCAATGTGAGCAGCGGTGAAAATGACAGAAGGCTGATGGTGTGGATGCTTTTCAACCAACGCCGATTTGTTGTGTAAAGCGAGGTAATTATCGTTAATGAAAACGAACGCAATGACGAAAACTAGAATTGTAAAAACCTTTTCGTTAACTGAAATAAATAAAAACTACAATTGATAGACAAAACGATACCTGAAACTGTATTGTGTGTTTACAAAACTAACTAAAACGGATAAAAATTATGGATAAAATTCCCCTTGTTTTCATCTTTGTCAATGTCGGATTGATATGAAAGCGATTTATTTCGCTCTAGCAATTTTAGCTAGCGGCACCGTATGACACTTCACGGTCCATCACTTGTAAATTCGGCTCAGATAACCCACAGTTCGCCTCCTCTGAACTCCGTCCTTTCCTTCTTCCTCCACCTATCCTCTCTAACCTACTCCCTGGTGTACTTTTCATTCGGACTTTTCCATCCTTTACTCATCCACACCTGCTCTTTCAGCCTTCCTTACCTTCTCCACTTCTACTATTTCCCACCAAGGTTATTATCGCTAACGAAAATGAGCGAAATGACGAAAACTAGAATTGTAAAAACATTTTCGTCAACTGAAATAAATAAAAACTATAATTAAAAGACAAAACGATAACTAACTAAAGCTGTATTGTGTGTTTACAAAACTAACTAAAACGGATAAAAATTATGGATAAAATTCCCCTCGTTTTCGTCTTTGTCTGTCGGATTGATATGAAAGCGATTTATTTCGCTCTAGCAATTTTAGCTAGCGGCACCGTACGACACTTCACGGTCCATCACTTGTAAAATCGGCTCAGATAAATAAAATCGGCTCAGATAACCCACAGTTCGCCTCCTCTGAACTCTGTCCTTTCCTTCTTCCTCCACCTATCCTCTCTAACCTACTCCCTGGTGTACTTTTCATTCGGACTTTTCCATCCTTTACTCATCCACACCTGCTCTTTCAGCCTTCCTTACCTTCTCCACTTCTACTATTTCCCACCAAGGTTATTATCGCTAACGAAAATGAGCGAAATGACGAAAACTAGAATTGTAAAAACATTTTCATTAACTGAAATAAATAAAAACTACAATTAATAGACAAAACGATAACTACCTAAAGCTGTATTGTGTTCTTACAAAACTAACGAAAACGAACAAAAATTATGGATAAGATAGATAGATAGATAGATAGATAGATAGATAGATAGATAGATAGATAGATAGATAGATAGATAGATAGATAGATAGATAGATAGATACTTTATTGATCCTTTGCAGGAAATTGCTTTGATACAACAGCAGCAGTACAAGAAGAAAAACACTCTGAGCATCCCACAAACAGCCATCAATGAAACAAATAAATAATAAACAGAATAAAAGATATATCTATATATATATATCTATATATATATCTATATATATATCTATATCTATATCTATATCTATATATATATATAGATAGATAGATAGATAGATAGATAGATAGATAGATAGATGTATATGTACAATACAAGTAAAAAATTCCCCTCGTTTTCGTCTTTGTCAATGTCAGATATGAAAGTGATTTAATTCGCTCTAGCAATTTTAGCTAGCGGCACCATACGACACTTGACGGTCCATCACTTGTAAAATCGGCTCAGATAACCCACAGTTTGCCTCCTCAGACTCCTCTGAACTCCGTCCTTTCCTTCTTCCTCCACCTATCCTCTCTAACCTACTCCCTGGTGTACTTTTCATTCGGACTTTTCCATCCTTTACTCGTCCGCACCTGCTCTTTCAGCCTTCCTTACCTTCTCCACTTCTACTATTTCCCACCAAGGTTATTATCATTAACGAAAACTAGCAAAATGACAAAAACTAAATTTGTAAAAATATTTTCGTTAACTGAAATAAATAAAAACTATAATTAAAAGACAAAACGATAACTGAAACTGTATTGTGTGTTTACAAAACTAACTAAAATGGATAAAAAAATTATGGATAAAATTCCCTTCATTTTCGTCTTTGTCAATGTCGGATTAATATGAAAGCTATTTATTTCGCTCTAGCAATTTTAGCTAGCGGCACCATTCGACACTTCACAGTCCATCACTTATAAAATCAGCTCAGATAAAATAAAATCTTTCTAGTCAAAATACCTTTTCACTTGTTCCATTGGCAGTTTTTTTTTTTTTTTTTTTTTTTTTTGCTTAATTCAAGATTTTTATTTTTTTTTCCTTAAATCAAGATTTTTTTTTTGGCTTAATTCAACATTTTCGTTTGGCTTAAATCAAGATTTTTTTTTTTTTGCTTTAATTCAATATTTTTTTGGCTTAATTCAAGATTTTTTTTGGCTTAATTCAAGATTTTTTTTTTTTTTTTTTTTTTTTGCGTAATTCAAGCAAAAAAAAAAAAAAAAAAAAAAAAAAAAAAAATCTGCCAATGGAACCAGTGAAAATGATCTTGGTAAGATTTCTTGAAATAAAATTTTCAAAATCTATTGTCTAAAAATCAGTTCTTATATCTCACTGAAAAGTTCCTCTTTAGGTGATTATGTCTTATTTTGAGTGTGATGAGATATTCGGACTAGAAATAAGAAAAATACACTTGGTAAGATTTGGATTTTTGCAGTGTGAATTGATAGAATTAGTGGATCAACAAATATTAAACATTTTAGATCAGTAGATGCTTTTGGTCACCAGCAGATGTTTGGGTCTTTATGGGTTAAAATCCAAATGTCCACTGTTGTGAGCATATATAGGAGGGGAAGGCGTCCCCCATAGAACCTTCCTGGTATCCTTAATTATTCTCATTACAACTTATAATAAAGTAAAAAAAAAAATATAACAAATAAAAATAACAGTTGCAGATCCATGAAAAACTGAAATTTGAAAGGATTAGTGGATTAACAGGTATTACATATTTTAAATCAGTAGATGGTTTTGGTCACCGGTGGATGTTTGGCTCTTTAAGGGTTAATGTGTTTTTTTATCCATTGCTGATGAGAATATTTGGTTCATCATCATTACAGAGGAAGACGTTGCCAGTTGGATGTACTATTTCATACAAAAACACATTACCAAGCATTAGAGTTTGGTTCTTTTCTGGTTTTCCTTTCCCAGAACAGTGTAGGAGCTTGTACTCGATACTGTCTCGCCTCTCATGGTCCAATCTCATCACTTCGATCACACGGTGCCAGTGCTGTAGATTGGTCTGGCACCCTCCACTGTCTTCCTGGAACAGGCTAAAAGTTATCTGGGTTGCTTGGCCGGTTTTGAAGTGGCGTTTAGGGAAGGTTGGTACGACTGTGCTTTACTGAAAATGGTGTCTGGAGAGGTTGTTTTGGTGGAACTTTTGCACATGAGAAAGCCCACTGTGGGTTTTAAATCCCTGGAAAATGGCAATTACAAAGACATATGGCCTGGTCAGAACTTATCATTTTCCATGTGTCGTTACAGCAGTGGTTCCCAGACGTTTTTTTTTTACTCGTGACCCCATTTTAACATCACAAATTTCTGGCGACCCCAGATGTTTTTTTTTTTTGATAAAATTAATTTGTTTTTGATCATGTAATAGTTTACTATACTATGATGCAAATAAACATTAATTTTAGATGACATTTAGTCTATATAATGTATATTATCCTCCCAATACCCAGGAAAGTTAAAATTTTAGCTTTTTTACATTAAACAATTGTCTTGATTGGAAACTGCATAATACAACAGTTTTTTTCCGATACATTTCTAAAAATTATTTTGTATTTAGGGACCGAGCCAAGAGGGCAAGGCCCCTATTGTTTTTCTTTTGTTTTTTATTATTATTTTTATTTTCTGTCTGCCACTTTGAACTGGATTTTGACCCCCTAAACATGCTCGAAAACTCACCAAATTTGGCACGTATGTCAGGTCCGGCGAAAAATTTGATGAAATGAAAAAATAAACCCCGTAGGTGCCAAAATGGGCTCTCTAGTGCCGCCTATGTCAAAAAAACATGGAAACCGCCATAGCGGCCAGCAGGAATGTCGGCCAGACATGAAACCAATGCCAAAATGTTCGTTACATTGAGCACTACAAATGTTCGGATGGACGTCCAAGAGCTATCTCCAACAGGAAGTTGGCAAATTGCCTCTCAAAGTAAAACCCTCAAATTAAAACTAGTCTGAGGCCGTTTGTCATATTGGCTTTGAAATAGCACCAAAAGATAGAATAAACGGACGGATGCAAAAGGAAGGGGGCTGGTGTTGGGACGGAGAGGTGTGAGTGGAGCGGAGGTGTCGACGACCATGGGAGGCAGAATGCCTGGTGCGAGGTCCTGCCCAATGCTGCTTGCAGCTTTAATTATTTATTTATTTTTGAATGGAATGTCCTTTGCAAAGGGCAGCATTTTTTAAGTAAATTTGTTAAACTTTTGTCCCCTACAGAGGACAAAAATGCATTGCTAGGTCTCAGGAGGTAATTATGGACGGAGGCAGTAAATCCAGGTGTAGATTACTGCACAAAGTGAGAATTTGATTTTCCTTGGTCAGGATATGTACAGTCAGTCCAGCTTGGATTTACAAGGCTGACAATTAATACTGAACAAACAAGAACTCAAACTATGAATTATGAAAGAGCTGCAGCATCTGAAACTGACCACAATGAACATTTGACAGATAAACAGAACCACAGTGCTTCAGTTTCAGATACACAGTTTGTCATGTCTTTTATGGATTGTCTCTGTCAACTCACCATATATTTTTAATTAGTAATTTGTTTTTTTTTAAATTATTTTTATCAATTACAAGAAATTCCAGGTGGCCCCATGTGGGGTCCCGACCCCAAGGTTGAGAAACACTGAGTTACAGTTTGGTTGTTGATGTTTCACATAATGAAAGGGATGTTGAAAGCATTAACTTACAGATAGAGGTGGGAAGGAGAGTGACATTTCTGACACTGTGATGTAGTTCTGCAACAATGAATCAATTAAATCAACCCAACTCAATTCTTAAGAGTTTGCAACAAATTCAGCAGTCGATTCATTGGGTCTTGAGCACGTTAAACCTTAAATTAGTGTCTTAGATCAACATCCCGTACTTAGGCATGACACTGCTATTCCCAATATACAACTTGACGAAAGTAGTATTTTGCTCGTTATCAACAGATTTAGATTGAATCAAGGCCAAAATGAAAATATTAGATTTTGGTAGATGCATCTATTTATTAAGTTTGTGTGTTTTTTGGGGCAATAACAAGAGGAAACATTGCAACTTTAGTCTCAATGAAAACAAAAACTCCACCAATTTGCAAAAATGTTGGATTAGAAGCTGACAAAAGACACAAAACTGAAAACAACTGACTGGTTGACTTGTACACATAGCAAGAAAACTGCTTAAATCTCGCACATTTTTATAGCAAACGAATGACTTATCAATGTTGGCTCTTTTATTTCTTGTTTCTGTCACCTGTCAATGGACTGCAAATGAAAAGTAGTTATTTTTATTAATTCTGGCATATTTACAGGGTGGGGAAGCAAAATTTACAATGAACATTCAGTTGTTTTTTCTCAGCAGGCACTTCGTCAATTGTTTTGAAACCAAACATATATTGATGTCATAATCATACCTAACACTATTATCCATACCTTTTCAGAAACTTTTGCCCATATGAGTAATCAGGAAAGCAAACGTCAGAGTGTGTGATTTGCTGAATGCACTCGTCACACCAAAGGAGATTTCAAAAATAGTTGGAGTGTCCATAAAGACTGTTTAGAATGGAAAGAAGAGAATGACTATGAGCAAAACTATTAGGAGAAAGTCTGGAAGTGGAGGAAGCAACAAAAAACGTACCAAAGCTTTTATTAAAGCTCTCACATCCAAAATCTTAAAGGATCCAACCAAATCCATGAGAAAAATGGCAATTGAACTTGAGGTAGACAACAAGACCGTTAGAAATGCAGTAAAATGAAATGAGTACAGTTGGTGTCGGCTGCTGCCTTATGGGTACAGACAGCTGCCTGTCAGCCAGCTGAGCCCATTAAAAAAGAAAAAAAAAAGAAAAAAAAAAAAAAAAGAAATGCAGTAAAATATGATTTGAAGATTTAAATTCTCATGACTTTCAATAAACTAATTGGTCATACACTGTCTTTCAATCCCTGCCTCAAAATATTGTAAATTTTGCTTCCCCACCCTGTACACGGGTGTATATTTTTTTATACAGCAATGCTCATAAATATGCATGGTCCCTATTAAATAAAGCAATAAAATGAAATAAAAATTATCCTCATTTCATGTTACCACTTGGACTGGAGTCACTATATTCTAATTCAGTCTCATTACAAACAATTGGAAGCATCTACTGTGTGAAACTGCAGCCCCTAGTGGTAACATTTGGCATAAACTTTTGTGATCTGAACACTTTTACATCGACTGAGCGTACTACACGTAGGCTATAATATTCCAATCTTGTCATTCTTTGCCTTTGTGCCAAATGTTGACGGAATGTCTGATTATGTGTCACAGTTTGAGAGGTGCATGCTGGGATGTCATTGCTTTGAATGTCAGTCCTGGAATTAGTATTTTTTTTTTTTTTTTTTTTATTATTTTTACTCATACTGCTAATTACAGCCCTAAATTAACTCTTTATTTTAATGATCCAGTAGACCTTAGCTGTCACTATTTTACTGATTAATAGTGGAAATGATAGTCTTCATTTGCTAAATTAAAATATCTACAGGATGTTTGATAATCAAGCAAATCCATTAAATTGGTGATTAAAATGCGCGATATAGTCTTTTTTTTTGGTCACGCAGACCTCCCACATGTTACCTCCGTCCTCGTCCCTCTTGTCCTTGCGGATGCTTCGATGTACATTAGCGAAAGGAGGTGAGGAAGAGGAGCGGAGAGCCTTCGTCGAGCTCCCGTTAGAGGAAGGAGGATGCATCCAGCTGGAGTGTTAATGTCAGGAGTGTGATTGAGCTGTTGATGATTTAACGCTCACACGCCTGTTGTGTTAATTCGTCACAGCGTCGTTTGCGTTCCCTCAGACAAATCTCAATTAGACTGTGCTGTTGAATTTACCACATGAGCCGCGCTAACAGATGTTGGAGTAAAAAGGTCGTAAGCTCCAGTGTTCTACTTGGTTTCTTTAACCCTTTCATGCATGAATTATAAGAACCTTAATGGGTCAAAACACAGTAATGTCCTGTCAGAGAGCAAACTTTAATTGATGGCCATTCCAACATTTATTTCAATATAAACAAGCTCCTTGTTTTGGATAATCCCTTTTGGTCCAATTAAAGCAAAAATGAATTTAAAAGTAAAATTGTGGGTCAAATTGTCTCTAAAATGTCCCTTCAGAGAGATTTTGAATACCATTTTTTGACCCTAATATAGTATTTTTCCTGAGTGTTTTTTATTCCTCTTTAGGCATGAAAAAAACAATGCAATTGAAATTTTTTTTACGAACCTATTTTTCATGGAGTTGCAAAAATATTCACTCAGCTGGACACCATGTGTTTACTTTTTGAAGCAAAGGAACATGTATTTACTGATACACTGTGTGAAAAGTATGAAATATATTTTTTTAATGCTGCTAATCTGGTGTTTTGTCACATTTTAACATACTCTAATATTAGTTATTATTCACTTCATGGAGGTAATATGCAAAAAAAACACTGTTTTGTTTAAGAAAAATGGTTAATTACAGTCTATTAACAATAACAAGCAATTGATTTACACTCAAACATGTTACTGTAGATCAGATTTATCAAAAACAGCAAAGTCACAGTAACGGTATGATTGTCAGTGTATGGGATGATGCATAAGTGTCCACTGTGTTGGCTGATATGGAACTAAAACAATAAAACCCATGAATATACAAGAGAACAGCTGGAGAACAGCTGTCCACTGTAGTGACCGCTGTGCATGAAAGGGTTAATGTCACGCTGTTTTCATTATGTTTAACCCTTTTAGGACGATCGTGTCTCCGGCGCCACAGTTTTGCTTCTACAGTCGTTCAAATTACTGTAACTCCCGAACCCTTCCCGCTATTGATAAAATTCCAATGTCATGTGAAAGCTGAAAATAGGTTCTTTCTATTGATATACAAGGTGTATCAGAAAAAAAGTAGATTCTCAGAAAAAAAAACCAACATAAAATCAAAATGCGAAGATATTTTGAAAATCTGATCATATGTTTTTATTGACCATGGAATTCTCCTTCGATTGACGCAACTTTCCTGGGTCAGTTTTCGTGCTACAGTGAACAACGCTAATTTGAATTGTGCAGAATAAAAGTCTTTCATGTATGGAAGTGTAAGGATTATAAATTTTTTTTTTTTTTTTTTTTTATGAAATTGGTTTCCACTGTGCCAAAAAAGTATTGAAAATGCATTGAACCAAAGACCCCTGTACTGAAAACGTACCAAACTGAAATTGTTCTGTACAGTTACACCTCTAATATATAACACAAGGGTAGAGGCCTGCATTGACTAAGTGAGAGGGGTGGATGTAGGTGGAGCAGAGAGCAGCAGAGTGCAGTCGGTGAGAGAGAGAGGGAAGAATTTTGCTACTTTTAGCAGCGTTTTAGCTTCTTTTTGTGTTGAAGTCTTGTAAATAATTGTATATATAATAGAAATAGCTTTTAATGTGTTGCTGTACACAAGCCTGTCCAAGAAGAATTTCTATCACTTGTGACTGATTATAAAGTTCTATCTATAGTGCTGTTTTAGAGTATTCCATTAGTGAGTTTCACTGGGTTTTTCGCTTTTTTTCCCCTACTGCTTTAATCTGTGTTTTCCAGTTTGTATAGTTCATTGATAGTTGTATTTTAGCTGTAAATATTATAAAAATGTTTGTACATGTATATCTAGATATGTAAATGTAAATGCAGAGAGCTAGCCAGAGCAGAAAGAGATGCAGCGTCTATAAAAGAAGCAGATCATGGATGTTTTTGTCAGTGAAACGAGGAGCTCTGTCTACAACTAGAAAGTGAACAGAGATGATCACACAGGCTAAAAATGACTAGAAATATCTAAAAATAAGAAGCTGTAACAGGGACGGAGAATGATCGAGACGACAAAAATGTTTGAGCACATGTAAAATAGTTGATACTTGGTTTCTGTAATCTCATAAAGTTTCGTTATGAACATTTACAGTTGTTTTTAATCCAACTTTCCAATCCAACTTTATTTATAAAGCCCTTTAGAACAACCACAGTGGACCAAAGTTAATAATATAGTAAATATGACTAGAAAATTAAAGTCTGTTTATTTTTACTATAACATGCTCTTTTAAGCATTTATTGTTTATAATAATAATTAATCAACTTTCAACATTATTTATTCTTAGGAAAGAAAATTCAGTGTGGTTAATGGTCAGATATTTAAAAAAAGGTGTAAAAGAACTGGCAAAAAAGACATTTTCTCAGACTTTTATGGCAGAAATAACAATAGTAGTCCTTTAGATCTTCATATGAAAGTGGTTGCCACCCAAATCCAAACATATTGTACCTTCTTAGCATTTTACTCTCTTTATTCTCCTGGTCTCTCACCATCTATTTCTTTTTGAGCTTGAAAAGCATGTTTAATGCTCAAAGTCCAAGGAAAATCCACTTACACGCCAGGGAAGGAGACATGTGGAGACTACTGAGTGACTCTGATTGACGCTGAAAGAGCCTCGCTCCCTCTTCGTTCGCTTTATCATTTCTCGTTCATTTACTTGCAGTCGGCCACTTCTTACGGCGTTCCTCAGAATGTTCTTTTCATTGCAGTCCTATCACAGGTTAGAATGTCATGAAGTGACTCTGAGTGAGGATTGTTGACCGTGAGCAGCTCCATGTTGTAAAAAAGAGGCTGCAGACAATTTCTGATGGGCAAAATGGAATTTCTTTAAAGAGAAATTCTCACCATTTTCTGAGTGTTTGGTGCATTCATGTGACGGCTGCAGAGGAGAGAGACAGAAAATGCAGGGTTTAGAGCAGACGAATGACATGACATGCTGCAAACGCTGCTCAGTGCAGGACTAACTCCTCAGCTATCGGGTCACCCTGAGGTAATGGGATTTCTGACTTCTACTTAATCAGATCCAATCTTTGATATGTCTGACAAACTTGGCCTCGGTATCGGAATTGGAAGCGTTTATGCCAAACATATATGCTAATTTTTTCTTTCCCTCAGGCAGTGAAAACCTGGAAATACCACAAATTTTCAACTGTGGTTTCGAGACTGTTGGAAAAAAGTGAACTCTTAAAAACGTAAAACTTTTTTTGTGGTGACTTTGACATGAATTATTTTCCTCAGAGATGTGTCACCATTCATTATAATATAATCCTCTACACATTGACTTTCTCAGTAATACACAGGACTTTTTCTACATTTAATTTACAGACCATGTAGATGTTAAAAAAAATAGTATTTTTGAAATATTAAAAATGTGCATTTACTTAAAATGGTCCATATTTTAATGGCTTATAACAGGGGTGGCACACTCATTTCAGTTCAGGGGCCACATTCAGCTAAATTTGATCTGCAGTGGGCCAAACCAGCAAAATAATAACATAATAATATTTTAAAAATGCCAACTCCAAACTTTCCTCTGTGTTTTAGAGTGAAAAATGTAAAATTACATCATGAAAATGTTTACATCTCCAAGCAAGCCTTTCAAACGTTGTGAATAACATGAACAAACTGAAAAAAATAAGTGTAATTTTAACAATATCATGCTTCAGTTTATCATTTACACATGTTCATTATAACTTACAGATCACAGTAGGTCTTCAAATACACAAAACATTTAGTAACAGGTGGAATATTGTTAAAATTGCACTTACTTCTCTTAAGACATTTCAGGTTGTTCACACTTTTTGTGAAATTATACTTTGTTTTAGTGTAAATACATGAAAATATTTACATTTACAAAGAGAAAAAATTAGAGTTATGAGTATTTATAGGTTATTGGGTAGTATTTAACTGATCTGACCCATTTGAGATTGAATTGGTCTGAATGTGGAACCTGAACTAAAAGGATTGTTAATATCGTCAGTGTAATTTTTGCATTTCACAAATTCATCTCAGGGGCCGGACTGGACCCTTTGGAGGGCCGGATTTGGCCCCCGGGCCGCATGTTAGACACCTGTGATGTAGATGTTAATAAAAATGTTATTTTTGAAATATTAAAAATGTGCATTTACTTATAATGGTCCTTATTTTAATGACTTATAACATGGAAGTGGTTAGATATACCATTGTAGTTACTACTGAGCACTGATAGGTAGTCATATATGGACTTAGACTGAAGTTAGAGCTCTTTGAATATGTCCCTTTATAAACCAATAGGGATTTTTAAAATTTCAAAAATTCATAAAAAATTCAAAAATCAAAATCTGTCAATTCTTTGAACAAACTTGGTAGACCTTGCCCTGAGGATCATCTGCTATGAATTTCAGTTGATTCTGGCAGTTTTGGATAAGAAGTTTTTAGAAATCTGTACATAGATGACCTTTACTTTTCATGCTCCATATTTTGATGGCTTTTGAAGTCATATATGGACTTTGATTGAATTAGTTGAGTTCTCCTCCAGTGAAAGTACCACCCATTTCTATTTGGAGATTGATCTCCTGCATCCAGACCGCAGGACTTTAACATAGAACAGAACCTGACAACCTTAAATTCAACCTGTTATTGATTCTGGATAGAACATGCCGGTGAGATACAGGGGCATTGGTTTTATTTTTTGTATAGTATTGATATGAAAAGGTGGATTAGACAGATAAAACAACACGTAATTCTAAAAGTAATGCAACAAACCTGTATGTGGAGGACGTGGTGGGTTATATAGCTCTGTAGATAAGGAGAAAGCGAAAGTGAGCTCCCCTCACCTTACCATTGACTACCTGCTGCCCCCTGGGTGTTCAGCCTGGGTACCTGACACAGGCAGCGATCAACCAATCACAATCATTTTTTTTTTTTTTTTTAATTTATTTATTTAATTATTATTATTTTTTTAATTTAATTGAATTTTTTAAAATTTAAATAAATAATCATCCTTAATCAGTTTGCCGAAGCAGACCACGCCCCCTGCACATGGAGTGAGTCACTGGGAACAACATTAAAAAATAGGACCAATGGCCCTGTAGCTTACCGGCCAAATTAAAAGCTTTTGGAAATGGATCCAGATGCCATTTATTATCACCCAGTTCTGTGTATTTATTATATTACAGAAATAGCCCATGTTTTGCTCATATTCCAATCAGATCTGTAAAAAAATCAAATTCCAGCTTGATATCATTGATACTGATTTATTGGATCAATCCACTTCCTATCTGTTATAATGGGGAAATTTTTCAAAGTCACACCAAATCCAGAATCAGATCCGGATCAAAATAATTTCAATCCCTTGTGTTGACATCATCATACAGAAGCTGTATACCAAGTTTAAAGTCAATCAGAACTGGAGTTTGGGAGAAAAAGACGATTGAAATTTTTTCCCCATAAGAGCCCATGTTAAATTTTCCCAAGTTCCCGGATCCAGAAGAAGATCCTGATCAGCATGTTGGCCGGTAAGTTACAGGGCCGTTGGTTCTATTTTTATTTAATTTAGTTCGGGATAGAGGGGTAATATATAATAATGAATATATCAGTAAATCAATACGATATTTACGTTCGTTGCCATGTTTATGGAATGACTTCTTGGGTCATCTCGCGATAATAAATAAACAAATCCTCGCATTTGTGATTTAATGGAAAAACTGACATTACGCAGTTCTGTTTTTTCAACATTTAGTAAATATTGGTAAAGTTATCGACCGATACACAAGGCCTCATCATCGGTATCGGCATCGGAACTGTAAAAGTCGTATCGGTGCATCCCTAACTCCTCCATTCATGCCACTGCAGAGCTGCCTGGTTTGGATCTTTGCCTCCACCGTCCCATCTGCTGCGTGTCCTGCACTCAAACTGGGAGGAGACTGGCTGCTGAACGTTTGCCATCAACCCTCCCTCTAATTCGCTTTACTCGTGCTGTGACTGCATTAGAGGAGCTGTCACTCATCGGCGAAGGAAGCCAGGGCGGGGGGTGGGTGGGTGTGGGGTTTAGGCAGTGGTGTTGCAGTTCGGAGACCAGAAAAGGTGACTTTGACAGTGACTGAGTGGCGACACTGACAAATAAGATTGCTCTGACTTCCTTTGACCTTTACTCTGCTTAAATCATCAGTATGGAGCTGTAGATGTATCCATCACTATTGAAGGAAAGAAAAGCACATGCACACACTGTTTCTTTTCCATCTGATGTGTGTGGGTTTTTTTTTTTTTTTTTTTTTATTAACCTTTTCATGCATGAATTATGACATTAATCAAGATTTTTTTTCTTTATTCCTCTTTAGGCATTTAAAAAACAATGAGATTATTATTATTATTATTTTTTATGAAGCTATTTTTCATGGAGTTGCAAAAATGTGCGTTTAATTTTTAAAGCAACGAAACATGTATTTACTGATATACTGTGTGAAAACTATGACGAAACATTTAATGCTGCTAATTTGATATTTTCTCACTTTTTTTTTTTTTTTACTTTTTATTTATTCCACCAATATAAAACACATGAAATTGTACCAAAATCACACCAGCCTCAGTCTACAAATCACTCGATCCATGTCACATTACTTTCGCTCATAACTACTTATATTACACCTTTTACATACAGGTCAAAAACATGTCAAGGTCATATATAATTTACACAGATACCAACAACATTCTTGAAATCTGACTTCTAATATTCCACCAGCACAGATAAGTGTATTTGCAAAACCAAAACAGGTGCTACTGAGGAAAAGAAATAGAATAAAATAATTGAGCTGCCAAAAAGCAGCATGTCTAAGTAAAAAAAAACAAAAAAAAACAGAGCAATATTAAAAACAAAAAGAGGTATTTAGAGCTCTTGTATTGTTTGAATCATTGGTTTCCATCTTCTCTCAAATTTTTCTTTCAGCTGTAATTTTGCAGTAGTTTTTTCCAAAACAACCTTTTTTACTTTGTCTATCCATTGCGTTATGTTGGGGGGGAGGGTTACAATCTCTGTCTATCAGATGTTCAGGTAATATTCCAAGTATATACAGGGTTGAATCAAGATGTAGGTCAATACCCAGAAATCTTTTTATTTCTGTTTTCACACACCTCCAAAAATTTTTTATCTTTGGGCAATCCCAAAATATGTGTGAAGTCACCCACCATTCCACAATTCCTCCAACATAAATCTGATGTTTTACTATATTTTGCAGTGACAAATGGAGTGTTAAAGTAATGCATCTTTCCTTTCCATTCGTTTTCTCACATTTGAACATACACTACAAACAAAAAGTTATGGATATTTAAAATTTTTGGGCTATTTTTTCAGTTGGGATTTTTGCACAATGCTTTTTACTTTTTTTTTTTTTTTTTTTCGTGTGAATTGAATTGAAACACATTTTTTTAATGACCAGACATAGTTTTATTTACAAATGGCAAAAAGACAAAAAAAAGACAAAAAAAAAAAAAAAAAAGAAATATCCTCACCTTTTTGTTTGTAGTGAACTCCAGTACTAGTCAATTCATGGAGATAATATGCCAAAAAAAAAAAAAACAAAAAAAAAAAACCAAACTTTTGTTGTTAATTACAGTTTAATAACAATAACAAGGAACTGATTTACACTCCAACATGTTAGATTTGGTTTATCAAGAACAGCCAAGTTACAGTAATGTTATCAGTTGCAGTGTATTGTGTATTGTGTTGGCTGATATGAAACTAAAATAACAAAATCCATGAATATACAAGAGAACAGCTGTAGAATAACTGTCCACTGGAGTGACCACTATGCATGAAAGGGTTAATAAAGTCATGCAACACAAAGACGTACAACTGAAACCAAACAAAACCATGCGCCTCTTAACACGTATGATTTCCCACCAATGACTTAAAGTTTTAGTAAGGGGCTTAAAATAATCAATATTCTTTGTAATGAAATTCCTACAGAAAGTCAGTAATTGTGAGCGTTTGTTATTACATAATGTAAAATCAGTATTGATAGCGCTGCTGCTTAGTCTGCGGAAATCAATACTGTACGACTGTAGAATCTAGTCTTGTAGATTTAATACTGAACCCAGTGAACCTTCGTGAAAACTTTAAATGACATTGCAGTGGTTTATGGAAAGTTTGTAGCTTCTGTAGATTCATACGGAAAGTAGTTCTGACAATTTAATGCCTTTTACAGATGAAACACTTGAACCGAGAATAAAATGTTGTTGAATGTTTCTGCAAATCTCAGAAACCTACAGTGACAGTGTTCGACCAAAATAAGTTTCATATCAGCATCTCCAGATATATTTGTACATTAACATCATTAGTATGTAAAAAAAAAAAAAAAGACTAAAAGACTAATACAGTTTCTTTCCACAGACAGTTAAATGCACAGTCACCTCAGTGTTTTTATTTCAAGTCTTAATCTAATTTTATTGCATCTTCGTCTAATTTTACAGCATCGTCTATTAATCTAATTTTATTTTATTATATCTTAAAGGTAGGGTAGGAGATCCTGGAAAAACGGTACAAGCGAACTACATTTTGAAAATACACAATTCAAAAGTCCACACACATTCATTCTCCTGCAACATCCCCTGCTCTTTCACTTCACCCCCCCCCCACACACACACACACAGATCCATGTGTACCTCTGAATCTGTTCATCACACAGGTGATTTCTCACAGACTGCAAGGGAAGCTCGGCTTCCCCTAAAATTACTAAAATTAAATGGTTAAATATGTTCGGTTGTGTTGAGATTTTACTGACCACAAATGTGTTAGAACACGTTCATCTCACAGATGAGTTTGTTCAGAATCAGCTTTATCACAAACCAACAGACTGGATGTTGTTCACTCGTCCTCCATTCTCATGTCTCTGTTTTCTCCTCCATCTCTGCTCAGTGCATTTGTCCGTAGACGCTCAGCGTCCATGCACTTCAATGGGACTGAGTGGAACAGGTTTTTTCATTGCCTCAAAACTGGACGGTAATTGGATAAATGCCATGATGTTGTCCCGCCCCCGGACACTCAGCGTCTCTGGGGGTGAATGGAGCTGTGGGCGGAGCTCGGCCGGGCCTGGACACCAGGCTTCCATGTGCTGATTGGATGATCAGTCGAAAGGCTGAATCCCGTTTGATTGACAGCTATTTTGAGATCTGCTGCTTCACTGACACAGTTCAGTTTAATACCGTCGTGCATTCTGCTGTGAAATGGAGAAAGAAACTACTCCAAAATTACTCGTTCATTTCTTTCACTGTAAATAAAACACACTCATTGTACTTCCTTGTTTCAATTTAGCAGAATTTCAACGTTTTCTTGTTTACTTGGTACGATAAGATCACCAACCATTTTCTTAAAAAGGAACGGAGGGACGAACTTATGTTCAAATAACTTGACTTTTTTTTTTTTTTTTTTTTTTTTTTTTTGTAAGCCGACAATGAGCTTCCCCTGTCTGAAAGATGAGCAGTCACCACTGGTTCATCAGTATATTAGAGTAGAAGTGGGACTTTTCACTTGTTGTTTTGATTCGTGTTCCAAGTAATCTCTGTCTCGTCAGAACAGCTGATTGCAGTCAGACAGATGTCAGGCTAGCAGCCCATTAAAGTTTGCTTTGAACACTGTAATCTGTGCATTTCACCTGGGTGAAACCAACCAACCAACCAATGTAAATAACAGGCAGGTTGTGACTGAGTTTTCTTCCATCTATATCCTGCATTGATATTCATTGGGCCCAGCATTACTGTGTCCAGTGCACTGTAAGACCGGATAAGTTGAGGTCACTTAAAAAATCGGACGTAACTCGTTGCCTTAAAAAATTTAAGTAATGAGTAATGAAAACATGAGTCTATTAAACTTAAATGCTTGATTTGAATGGAATTGCTATTGTAAGTAAAACACACCAAATGTCAAGTTAATTTAACTTAAAATTTGTTGCAATGTCAATTGCTTTGTATAATCATTAGACTTAATATCATCAGTTCATTGGACTTAATTCGAAGTTAATTTAAATTAAACGCAATGCGATATAAATTGCCTTTCAGAATTATTCATCTAAATATATTGTAGCACAATTGGAAGTTGCAACGACGTTAGCTCAATGTAGTCAGTCAGTATAGACAGTACTTTGGATTTGGTAAGGCTTTAAATTACACATTGTATTAGAATAATCTTTTATGAACAGTAACAGAACAGTTGTTTGGCCTATGGCTCTGACTCATGGTGCAGCTCTACAAAAATACAAAAAAAAAACACAAAAAGGCCAATAAACATGTCCATACACACATTAAGTACAAATTAATACTAACGCCATAACCCCACTGAACCCCTGCACAGAAAAATAACACATTTTCAACAACATGCCCAATACCCACAATGCAATGCGGAGATAAAAAGGTGTGATCATGACTAAAACTTAGTGATTTAAATCCATTCAGCTTAAACTTTTTTGTACTTTCGACTATGTCTACAAATTAGTAGAATATACTGAACATTTTATAATATGTAATTAATGTAACAAAACTTAAATCATTTAAGTACATTGTAATTAAAGCATTTTAGTAAATACAAAGTCCGGGCTTACAGTGTGGATGCAGGTTAGCAGTTGTTAAATTTCGTGTAAGAGCCGCTGTATTATAGAGGAACAGAACCTGGGAGTTGGACGTTGAAAGTAAGTAAAGTTTCACTTTCGCTTCACGCCAGCGTTAGTTACGTTAGTTATGGACCACACCCCCACGTATATAACTGCTGCGCCCCCCCCCGTCCCACTTCAACAAAAAAAACAAAAAAACATCCCCCCCTCTGTCTTTTTGACAAATCACACCCTGTATTTCACTGTTATGTTTATCAGTAGAACAGCCTCAGTTCACACTTATCTGACTAACATTACATTCTTTTGTGATTTATGTCAGTGACAGAACAGTTTGCCGGTGAACTTTCCATCCTTATGTAACTAATATAGTCAAGCTCTGGCTCTGGCTTCGTTTCCTGTACAAGTACTCCAAGCCTCTGAGCCTTGTGATTCATGCACAAAGAGGGGGGAGGGGGGGAGGGACAAATGGCAGTTGAGTTTGATAGACATATCACCATTCAATCATTTCAATGGGTCGCTTAAAATGATTGGATGGTGTTTTTTCAGTCCTGTATGTTCCACAGGTGACTAACATTTTTTATTTTTTGTGTTAGACCACTGAATTAATTGGTTATAATTTAGGGTGTGAAGGGGATTTTAAGCAATATAGTAAAAAATGCTCCAAGAAAACACCTCCTACCCTACCTTTAATCGCATTTGTTTACATCTTAATCTAGTTTTATTGCATGTTAATTTAATTTAATCATATCATAATCTGTTTTTATTGTATTGTAATCTAATTTTATCATATCATATCAAATATCATTTCATATCATATCATAATCTGTTTTTATTGTATTGTAATCTAATTTTATTTTATCGTATCATAATCTGTTTTTATTGTATTGTAATCTAATTTTATTTAATCACATCATAATCTGTTTTTATTGTTTTATAATCTAATTTTATTTTATCATATCATAATCTGTTTTTATTGTTTTGTAATGTAATTTTATTTTATCGTATCATAATCTGTTTTTATTGTTTTGTAATCGAATTTTATTTTATTGTATCATAATCTGTTTTTATTGTATTGCAATCGAATTTTATTTTATCGTATCATAATCTATTTTTATTGTTTTGTAATCTAATTTTATCATATCATAATCTATTTTTATTGTTTTGTAATCTAATTTTATCATATCATAATCTATTTTTATTGTATTGTAATCTAATTTTATCATATCACAATCTGTTTTTATTGTTTTGTAATCTAATTTTATTTAATCATATCATCTGTTTTTAGTTTTGTAATCTAATTTTATTTTATCGTATCATAATCTGTTTTTATTGTACTGTAATCTAATTTAATCGTATATAATCCATTTTATTTATGTTAGAGTTTTCCTAGATTATCTCCATCTGTCAGTGCAGCATTCAGTACATAATGGTCACCACTTATGGAGATAGAGAGCATTTAAACAAGTTTTTCGTAATCTAATAATTGTAATTAGTCTCCAGTTAGCCTCATTTTTAACAAGTTTTGTTTTAATACTTTTTGGGTGTCCATTATTTATTATCTTCCCCTGCCTTTCCATTATTTACATCGATAAGTCAATAATAGAGTCTCATATATATTATTTACCAGTGTGCAGGATGATCTCCACACCCCTAGTCTTTATGCCTAAAACTTCTACAAATTTATAGAAAAAGCAGGAACCCAGAAAAAAATATATGTTCATAACTCTGGAATACATTTTATGGTTCGGTAAAGGCACTGACAGCACTTGATTAAGATTAGGGAGAAATACCAAGGCTTTAATACAGAAGTTATGGTCAAATATGCAATAAAACTGACTGGACTAAATCAAATGATGGTCTTGTTCTGACATTAATCAGAGTGCTTTTGTTGGCGAAAGACCAAAACATCATTGTTTAATCCATAAAAAGTCTGGAAAGATGAGATTTTTGGAATATCTATGAAAATAATGATCATTTTCTAACCCTTAACTTAAATACTTTAGATTACAGATGTCAAACATGCGGCCCGGGGGCCAAATCTGGCCCACCAAAGGGTCCAGTCTGGCCCGTGGGATGAATGTGTGGAATACAAAAATTGCAATGAAGATATTAACAATCCTTTTATTTCCATGAAATAAACCAATTCAGTCTCAAGTGAGCAGGACCAGTAAAATGCTATCATAATAACATATAAATAATGACGACCCCAAATTTTTCTCTTTGTAAATGTAAATGTAAATATTTTCATGTATGTACACTAAAACGAAGTATAATTTTGCAACAACAAAAAAAAAAATAAAGTGAACAACCTGAAATGTCTTAAGAGAAATAAGTACAATTTTATCAATATTCTGCCTGTTATTAAATGTTTTGTGTATTTGTAGATCCACTGTGATCTGTAAGTTATAATGTACACATATAGATGATAAACAGGGGCATAATATTGTTAAAATTACACTTATTTTTTTCAGTTTGTTCATGTTATTCACATCTTTTGAAAGGATAGTTTGTAGATGTAAGCCTGTTCATAATGTAAATTAACTTATTTCGCTCTAAAACATAGAGAAAAGTTTGGAGTTGACATTATTTATATATTATTATGTTATTATTTTGCAGGTTTGGCCCACCTCAGATCAAATTTAGCTGAATGTGGCCCCTGAACTAAATTGAGTTTGACACCCCTACTTCAGATGCACAGTTGTGAAAAAAAAAAAAAAAAAAAAACAACAAACATAATCCATCCCAGTTACTTGATTCATGTAGAGCAGGGGTGTCAAACATGCGGCCCGGGGGCCAAAACTGGCCCGCGGGATGAATTAGTGAAATACAAAAATTACAATGAAGATATGAACCGTCAAGGATGTCAAAATAAATTTAGTTTCATTCCATCTAAAGTGGGTCAGACCAGTAAAATACTGTCATAATAAAGTATAAATAACGAAAACCACATATTTTTCTCTTTGTTTTAGTGTAAAAAAAGTAAAATTGCACAAAAATGTTAACATTTACAGACTAGCCTTTTACAAGAAATGTGAAAAACCTGAACAAATATGAACAACCTGAAATGTCTTAAGAGATTTAAGAGTAATTTTACCAATATTCTGTCTGTTATTAAATGTTTTGTGTATTTGTAGATCCACTGTGATCTGTAAGTTGTAATGCACATGTAAAAATGAGAAGCTGAGGCCAAATAATGGCATAAATTGTTAAAATTGTGCTTTTTTTCTTAATAAATTTCATTTTGGTCATAGTTTTTCATGTTTTTCCATATTTTTTTAAAAGACAGTTTGTAGATGTAGAAAATTTGATAACATAATCTTACTTTTTTGACCCTAAAACATAGAAATTAGACATACAAATTTTAGAATTGATATTATTTATGTATTATTATGTTATTATTTTAATGATCCGGCCCACTGCAGGTCATATTGGGCTTTACGTGGGCCCTGAACTAACATGAATTTCACACCTGATGTAGAGTATAAAAAAAAAAAAAAATAGGAATGGATAATTTATTGAAAGTTTATATCAAGATCGCATGTTAGTCCAGGGGTGTCAAACAAGTGGGATGAATTTACGAAGTGCAAAAATGACACTGAACATATTAACAGTCGAGGGTGTTGAACTTGTTTTAGTTCAGGTTGCACATGCAGGCCAGTGTGAGCTCATGTAAAATAATAACATAATAACCATAAATAATGACAACTACAAATTGTCTTCTTGGTTTAATGTGAAATAATAACATTACACTTTGAAAATATCTACATTTACAAACTATCCTTTAATAATAAAATGTAATTTTACCAATATTCGGCCCATTACTAAATGTTTTGTGTGTTCTTAGATCTGTAAGTTGTGTTTGTAATAAGCTTCTTATTTAACTTCCAAATTCCAAACTCCAAAATTTTAACAATATTATGCCTGTTACCACATATTTGTATAACACTGTGTGTAATGCACATGTACAAATGATAAGTTGAGGCATAATATTGTTAAAATTGAACTTATTTTTCTTACAAAATTAAATTTTTTTCAGGTTATTCCCATCTTTTTTCTGAAAGGATAGTTTGTAAATGTAAATATTTTGATAATTCTATGTTTTTATTGCACTAAAACAATGAGAAAAGTTGCCATTATTGAGAAGTTATTCATCAGTGTATCTTTTGGTAATTAGATTTTCTTTTCAGAAACAAAAGAAAAACTAGTGGTTAAATGATTTTTGTTTTAACCTTTGTCTTGTGTTAGCTTTCTGTTACCATCTCTTATGTTAACAGGTCAGTTTTGACCCACGTCTTAAATCAGCTGTAAAATACACTAAAAACTATTATCTGTCATCCAGTTTGTTTCTCATCTCTTTGATTATCTTGTTAGGCTTCCTTATCCATGAAAATATTGGTTTTAATATTTTTGGTATGGGCCTCTGGGCCTTTTTTTTGTCAGTATACCCCTCCATGTGCTCTTTCCAAGTCACCAACTCTAAACTGAATTGACCTCACATGTCTGGACAGGCCTGCCGTAGCTTGTTTTGTTTTTGTGCAGGTATACTGGATAACAAGGCAAAATGGGAATCCCCAAAAATTCACATGATTGGGAGCGGAGCTGGCTGTCAGTGTGTTGGCTGACAGTGCACTTATGATTTCAGTTTTGGCTCTAATTATTGCTTTATAATCTTATTTTTATAACTGGGTCAAAACCGACCCTAACAGCACAAAGGTCATAATTTCAACCAGAGCATTTCATAATTTGGTGGCAAAAAAAAGTTTGTATTATTTTGTTAAAATAGAGGTTCCTGACAAAGTCAAAAAGCCTTGATGCAATAAACAAATTTTTTGTGGTTCATTTATGCATTTAAAACCTAAAGTGGGTCAGTGCCGACCCTAACACCACGGAGGTTAAAATAGAAGAATTAAAATTGAATTTCAAGGCATTTTTCTTTTTCAGTGTTAAAACAGATAAACCAAATTTTAAAAAAACAGATTGATTTTTGTTTTCAACAAAAAAGAAAGTTTCTACCTGACAGAAATGGAAAAACGGACCAAAAATGGCTGTTTTTTTTTTTTTTTCATTTTCTGAGACTAGATGTTGTCGTTTTCAAGGAAAGAGCGCTTAAGCCACAAAGATTCTTACGAACGCCGGGTTTGTACAAATCTTCCAGTTCGTACGAAATCTGGACGACGCAGATATACTCTCCCCACAAATGTCTACAAAAGATTAAAAAAACAGGCATTTTTGGTCTGTTTTTCCATTTCTATCTCAATTAACCACAAATTTTTCTTTTGTTTCGGAAACGAAAATCCAATTACCAAAAGATACACTGACAGCGCTCTGTCCTTGAAAAAGACAACATCCAGTCTCAGAAAATGAAAAAAACAACAATTGTTTTTGGATGGTTTTTCCATTTCTGTCAGGTAGTAACTTTCTTTGTTGTTCTTAGAAAGAAAAAACAAAAAACAATCTGCGTTTTAAAGTTTGTTTTTTTTCTGTTTTGACACTGAAAAGAAAAATGCCTTGAAATTCAGTGAGAATGTCTGGTCTCAGAAAATGAAAAAAAAAACAAAAAAAAAAAACAGGCATTTTTGGTCCGTTTTTCCATTTGTCAGGTAGTAAGTTTTTTAGTTGAAAACCAAAATCAATCTGTTTTTAAATTTTGGTTTATCTGTTTTGACACTGAAAAAGAAAATCAATCAATTTTAATTCTTTTATTTCAAAACGAAAAGTAATTAACCACTAGTTTTTCTTTTGTGTCCGAAAAAAAAATCCAATTACCAGAAGATATACTGACCCTCCCTCCATGAAAGGCTATGAACTCCAGATTTCATACAAACTGAAAGATTCGTACAAACCCATCGTTTGTAAGAATCTTTGTGACCTAGGCATTAAAGCTCTTTCCTGGAAAATGACAACATCCAGTCTCAGAAAATGAAAAAAACCAGCTGTTTGTGGTCCGTTTATCTGTTTGTCAGGTAGTAACTTTATTTTTTGTTGTTAGAAAGAGAAAGCAAAACTCAATCTGTTTTTTAAATTTGGTTTATCTGTTTTGACACTGAAAAAGAAAATCAATCAATTCTAATTCTTGTATTTTAAAAAGAAAATTAATTAACCTCTAGTTTTTCTTTGGTTTTTGAAACAAAAATCCAGTTACCAAAAGATACACTGACGGCACTCTTTCCTTGAAAATAACAACATCCGGTTTCAGAAAATGAAAAAAAAAAAAAAAAAAAAAACAGCTGTTTTTGGTCTGTTTTTCAATTTCTGTCAAGTAGTAACTTTATTTGTTGTTATTAGAAAGAGAAAACAAAATCAATGTGTTTTTTTAAATTTCGTTTAGGTGTTTTGACACTGAAAAAGAAAATCAATCAATTTTAATTCTTCTATTTTAAAATGAAAATTAATTAATTACTAGTTTTCTTTTGTTTCTGAAAAGAAAATCCAATTACCAGAAGATACACTGACCCATTATTGCTCTTTCCTTGAAAATGACAACGTCCAGTCTCAGAAAATAAATAACAAAACAGGCCTTTTTGGTCTGTTTTTCCATTTCTGTCAGGTAGTAACTTTCTTTTTTGTTGAAAACGAAACTCGATCTGCTTTTTTTTTTTTTTTTTAATTTGGTTTATGTTTTGACACTGAAAAAGAAAATCAGCCAATTTTAATTCTTCTATTTTAAAATGAAAATTAATTAATTACTAGTTTTTCTTTTGTTTCTGAAAAGAAAATCCAATTACCAAAAGATACACGGACCCAATAGTGCTCTTTCCTTGAAAATGACAACGTCCAGTCTCAGAAAATGAAAAAAAAAAAAAACACCCGTTTTTCCATTTCTGTCAGGTAGTAACTTTTTTTTTTTTTTTTTTTTAGAAAGAGAAAATGAAAATCAATCTTTTTAAATTTGGTTTATCTGTTTTGACACTGAAAAAGAAAATCAATTTTAATTCCTCTATTTTAAAACAAAAATCAATTAACCACTAATTTTTCTTTTATTTCTGAAAAGAAAATCCAATTACCAGAAGATACACTGACCCATTATTGCTCTTTCCTTGAACATGACAACGTCCAGTCTCAGAAAATAAATAACAAAACAGGCATTTTTGGTCTGTTTTTCCATTTCTGTCAGGTAGTAACTTTCTTTTTTGTTGAAAACGAAAATCGATCTGTTTTTTTTGTTTTTTTTTTTTGATTTGGTTTATGTTTTGACACTGAAAAAGAAAATCAGCCAATTTTAATTCTTCTATTTTAAAATGAAAATGAATTAACCACTAGTTTTTCTTTTGTTTCCGTAAAGAAAATCAAATTACCAAAAGTTTAAAAGATGAAACTGAACTGAATGTGACCCCTAAATCTGTGTTAAAGAAAGCAGAAGTACACATGTAAATTATTGAAGTAAAATACATATGCAAATACTTCAAAAATACTAGTACGATTCACCTTCTTTACTCTAGTAAAAGTAGACAAGTTCATGCTGTGAAACGTACTCGGAGGACAAAAATCCGAAGTGTTTCTTCATTTCTACTGACAGTGAGTGTGCAGAGCTACTGAACCTGACACCATCTATGTCAGTGCAGTTTTCATGTCAGCTCATTAAATAGACAGAGCCTCCCGTCTGCGTCTACTGTCTGTTACGTCCTGTCACTTAATGCGATGCCGTGTTCATCATGTGTGACACTCGCTGCTCTTCACACCCAGGGGTTGTCTTTTCTGTGTGTTATTGTTCATCCGTGTAGGGTCAGATTTGTCTTGATGTTGACAAGGTGCGCTGTGAAGTAAAAAATAATCCATATTAATAACTGCCAGAACCAGTCGATAGGATCACATGAAGGGAGGAAAAGTAGGAGTGGGTTACTTCCAGTTGCAACATACACTACTGGTTGAGTTTTACTGCCTGGAAAACTATACATTATATATGTGAATACTGTCTGTAACCCAGGTCATGTTATATTAATGCATTTATTTTGTATTCATTTAAGGACAGATATGATACGTTATTTTTTTACAATACAGTACATAAAAGATGCTACTACAGTTTTATAATTGTATTTAATTATTCATAGGTATGGTTTTATTGTTGTTATTGCATTATACAGATGCAGATACAGTGAAACTTTATTGATCCCCAAAGGAAAATTCTCTAATTTTAATATAAATAATAAATATTTATAGATTATAAGGGTTGAAATACAGCCAGAGCCCCATTTCATTGCATTTTATCATATGTGTACTATAAATACATATGACAACTTTAGATTAGATTACATTAGATTAGATTACATTAGATTACATTAGATTAGATAGAACTTTATTCATCCTTTGGGCAAAACCCTCAGGAAATTGAGGTTCCGATAGCAGCACAAACACAAAATGTACACACAAGAAATACCACAAGAAAAGAGCACAACAATAACTATTAAAAAGAAAACAGTGTTGGAAAATAAAAAAAACAAAACAAAACAGACAAATTGCCCATGGTCAAGTACTCGTAGAAACAACAAGAAGCAAGGTGGTAGTGATGATGATGATGATGATGATGATAGTAATGATAATAATAATAACAACAACAATCAGTAGCTAACTGTTGTATGTATATATATATATATGTATATATATATATATATATATATATATATATATATATATATATATATATATACACGTGTGTGTGTGTATATATGTATATGTATGTGTGTGTATATATATGTATATATACTAAACAACAATAGAAACGGACGTATATTTCGGTATTGGTTTATATGGGAGTTTTATTATGAACATTGGTTTCATATGAGATATTTATATCCAGCTGTGAAATTTACAGTGGCAGTACATTGAATTGTGTCCATGAGCACTGAGTTGACGGTCACGGAGATGGGCCAAGCAAATATGGCGATCCTGATTACGGGTGGTCACACGTGGTCTTCCGGATCTTGGTCTGTCCCGAGTGGTCCCTGTGTCACGGAATCGTGTCCTCAGCCTACTGATGGTGGACTCGTGCACTTGCGGACGTCTGGCAACGTTGCGAGCCGTTAAACCAGCATCAAGCATACCAATGGCGCGTTCTCTCAGATTATCGTTAAGGCGAGGCATCGTGGTAATGCAGTAACTTTTGAATCGTACCATTTCTTTTTATAGCCCCCGGATAAACAAAGGGAATTGCCACTCCCATTTGTTGCTCCCACTACCACATCACTCAAAACGTACCGCACCTCCGATACTTTGTACACATGCTCAACACCACTCGTGGTCGTGTTTGCCTGCAAACACATGCTCCAATGGTTACAACTCACTTATTGTAATGTGTATCTCAGTTGACAACTCAACAGGACAGCTGAACTCTTGCCTAAATTAACGACCAAAACTTGCGTTTCTTTTGTTGTTCAGTATATATATGTGTGTGTGTGTATATATATATATAGACAACATATTTAGCTGCTTATTGTTACTTTTATTATTAATACTATCATTATTTTATTATCATTATTATTTTATATTATTACCACCTTGCTAATTGTTTTTTCTAGTTCTTATGTATGTGTGTATGGATAGTTTAATAATCATAGCATAAAAGTTACAACAAGGTAATAACAGTAATGAAGAAGAGGAAGGAGGAGAAGAAGAAGAAGAAATAATTATCAGTACCATTCAATGGACACTATAATAAGCTCATGTTAGATCAGTAGATGCTTTTAGTCGTCTGTCGCTGGTTTAATCCAGTTTCTGTATCGAATGTGTTTAAATTCCCATTTTGAACACAAAGAGCCGACATCAGCTCACAGATCCACAGTGTCAGAGGACAGGAGGGGGGGCTGGGGGGGGGGGGGGGGGGGGGGCTGGGGGGTGTGTGATGAATCTTCCTGGGTCAGTGTGTCCCTCTCCTACCGGGGCCTCAGCTGGCCCTCCGGTGCTTGCCTTTTACCCATGCATAATACATTAGCCTGGTCCCATCTGCCCCCTCCACCCTTCCTGTGACTCCACCAGGCCTTTCTGATGCATCCTGCTCCAACCACAGTCTAAACCAGGGACAACTGGGACAAATGACAATGGACATGGACTCATTTGCTGTTGGACGGAGGCAGGATGTTTCTTCTGCCAAAACATTCGGCAGTATTTTCCAATAATTAAGTCACACAAGTTCACAACAACGGTCGGTTCATTTGAAGGACACAAAGCTTCAACGAGAGGTCATTCAGTTGGTAGTATCAATAAAATTATTTGTATCGATTTTTTTTCCTCCATATTTTGGTTTGCTTCTCCTTAACCCATTACTGCCTAAATTTATTTACATATATATATTTAAAAAAAATATTATTTGAGTTGTTGCTATCAAATAGATGCTAAAGTGGACATTGTTAACCCTTTAGGCGCCAGAGTTAAAAAAAAAAAAAAAAAAAAAAGTATATTAAAAAAAAAAATCCATTTTTATATCAAGATTTCAAAAAGCTGTATCTTGGAAGTGGTTTGAGATAAAGTCATACTGCAAATGAGGAAAATATTGGGTATGCATCTAATTTGCATATTGGGATGTCTCAGGGCGGCGGCCATATTGGATTGTGTAACTTTTAGTAAAATTTAACTTTGACCATATTTACATGGAAGTTTTCTTGGTGTTTTTTTTTTTTTTTTTTTTTTTTTTTGTCATCTTATACTTAAAATTACCCATGGATAACCATTGGTTCTAGATGTGGTAGTTTTTATGCTGGGGAGAGCTGATTTTTGGGAAAAGATGTTAGTCTATATTTTATAAGTACTGACATAAAAAATGTTTAGTAAATCATTCTTTAAAATTTAAATGACAAATAATGTACTAGTACTGATATCTAGGGATGGAGGGGGGGACCATGGGGGCCCACTGACCTGCCTTGGCGGAAGTTTGTGCTCTCCGAGTGCTTTTCTAGTTCAACATATTTTCAGATCTGAGGTACACTATATGGCCAAAAGTATTCCCTCACCTGCCTTGACTCACATATGAATTTCAGTGCCATCCCATTCCTAGTCTATGGGGTTCAGTCTGACGTGGGTCCACCCTTTGCAGCTATAACAGCTTCAGCTCTTCTGGGAGGGCTGTCCACAAAGTTTAGGAGTGTGTTCATGGGAATTTTGGACCATTCTTCCAGAAGTGCATTTGTGAGGTCACACACTGATGTTGGACAGAAGGCCTGGCTCTCAGTCTCCGCTCTAATTCATCCCAAAGGTGTTCTATGGGGTTGAGGTCAGGACTGTGTGCAGGCCAGTCCAGTTCATCCACACCAGACTCTGTCCTCCATGTCTTTATGGACCTTGCTTTGTGCACTGGTGCACAGTCATGTTGGAAGAGGAAGGGGCCAGCTCCAAACTGTTCCCACAAAGTTGGGAGCATGGAATTGTCCAAAATGTCTTGGTATGCTGAAGCATTCCCAGTTCCTTTCACTGGAACTAAGGGGCCAAGCCCAGCTCCTGAAAAACAACCCCACACCATAATCCCCCCTCCACCAAACTTTACACTTGGCACAATGCGGTCCCACAAGTATCGTTCTCCTGGCGACCGCCAAACCCAGACCCGTCCATCAGATTGCCAGATGGAGAAGCTCGATTGGTCACTCCAGAGAAGGTGCCTCCACTGCTCTAGTGTCCAGTGGCGGCGTGCTTCACACCACTGCATCCACCGCTTTGCATTGCACTTGGTGATGTATGGCTTGGATGCAGCTGCTCGGCCACAGAAACCCATTCCATGAAGCTCTGTGCGCACTGTTCTGGAGCTAATCTGAAGGCCACATGAAGTTTGGAGGACTGTAGCCATTGACTGCAGAAAGTCGTCCACCTCTTCGCACTATGCGCCTCAGCATCTGCTGACCCCGCTCCGTCAGTTTACGTGGTCTACCACTTCGTGGCTGAGTTGCTGTCGTTCCCAAACACTTCCACTGTCTTATAATACAGCTGACAGTTGACTGTGGAATATTTA
Organism: Sphaeramia orbicularis; assembly: GCF_902148855.1. Taxonomy (NCBI): domain Eukaryota; kingdom Metazoa; phylum Chordata; class Actinopteri; order Kurtiformes; family Apogonidae; genus Sphaeramia; species Sphaeramia orbicularis. Next base: position 10,880,434 of record NC_043963.1, on the reverse strand, counting down.
GGAGCCAGGAAATTTCACGACTGGATTTTTTGCACAGGTGGCATCCTATCACAGTTTCATGCTGGAATTCACTGAGCTCCTGAGAGCGACCCATTCTGTCACAAATGTTTGTAAAAGCAGTCTGCATGCCTAGGTGCTTGATTTTATACACCTGTGGTCATGGAAGGGATTGGAACACCTGATTCTGATTATTTGGATGGGTGACCCAATACTTTTGGCAATATAGTGTATGTAGATTATTTTATCAGTGCTACTACTGATCAGTTCTTCCAGTCAACAATCCAAACAAATCAAAAAATAATCCAAAAATCAGTAGAATGTCATTAAATTCATACCACCGTTACCAAAACAGGCTGTTTAAACTGATTCATGAACGTTAGGGATCATAGAAAACCAGGTAACATATGTACATTCAGAGTGTTGAGCAGCACTTTGGTACAAAAACAGTGGAATATTGCGGTGAATTCACTAGAATAGTCATAATTGCTGATCTCTGGTCTTTTCTCCCAGTGACAGTCATCACACAGAAGGTCAAATCCTTGTCATTTTCATCACTACTCTGGTCAAGAGTATCATATTTAATCATCTGTCCAGGGGTTCCTCATTTATGGAGCTGGTCAAATCCAGAGGGACTTTATGAAACGATGGCTATCACTGTTTACCCGTGTCTTGAAATCCGTTTTTTTTCTTTTTTTGGGTGACGCACAAAAATGAAAGTGTTGCAGAGAAATGCATATAACTCTAGTGGCTGTT